>NW_021620226.1:549139-634398 GCF_004785775.1 Grammomys surdaster | reverse complement strand
CACACCCACTCCAACAAGGCCACACCCACTCCAACAAGGCCACACCCACTCCAACAAGGCCACACCCACTCCAACAAGGCCACACCCACTCCAACAAGGCCACACCTACTCTAACAAGGCCACATCTCCAAATAGTGCCACTCCCTGGCCAAGTCACCTCCATCACCGTTGTCATTACAACCTCCACCATAGACACTACCACCATCCCCATCTCTGCTACCACCCCACCATCACCTTCACCCTTCCCACTGCCGTCTCTATCACTAGGACTCTGCTAATGCTTCTACCCCTCCAGCATTGCCCTCACCTCAAGCTCTACAACGGTCTCCAGCACCATTACGGCCATCATCACAACCTCCAGCACTGCCACTGCCATCACCACCGCCATCGCCACCATCATCACCACCACTGATACCACTGTACCACATCCACCATTCACCACTACCCCATCACCATTTCCATCTCACCAGCAGCAAACACAGCTCCCCCCATTTGGCCCTCATCTTTCCAGGCCAGAAGTCCTTGACAGTCTTCTTTCTTAGCTTCTTTGTTCTGAGGCAAAGAAAAGGATTCTTCCCTTCTCCCCGGGATGGGAGCAGAGGGCACGGTGTACTGCACAAGTGAGACGCACAGCAGACCTGCCTGAATCAAGCGGCCTTGGTTTTCCATCCCTCTGCTCTACTTCCATGCACGCCTCACCCTGCGTGATGTGGGCATGGACACTGGAGCGAGGGGAACCTCGCTGTGGAAGTTCTCTGCTCCTGCTTCTGTGTCTCTCAGCGGGGAGAAGAAGGCTGACCTCATGAGACCATTCTGTGAAGGCTGAGAAGAAGCTAATGTCAATAAACGCTTGCAGCAGACTGTAAAGGCTCGGTCTGTGATTCCTGCTCACACTTCATTTGCCCCTGTTCCCTCTCTCCCTAGTCACCTTGCACCTTTCCTCCACCCCAGGGAGGGAAACCAGACCAGTTAATAGGATGTGAGCTTGTGATGTCCACAGCCCAGACCCCAAACCACAGTTCACGAGACACAAGTAACACTTTCCAATAATGTCCCCCACCCCACTCCAACCTCACATCCCAGAAACGTGGGTCTCCCAAGATCATCTTCTCTTCCGTCCTTTCTATATACATTATTCACGGGTCCATGGCATGCTGCCCTAAAATGTAGAGGTTTAAACCAGTGCACACACTGTTTTCTCAGAGAGTGCATATTAGGAAGCCCAGCAGCCCAGCCGAGCCATCGCCTTTGCCTCAGGAGCCTCACAGGGCTGTGTGCTAGGGCCAAACTCTATGTCACATGGTTTCTGGAAGGCCTCATCACTGATGGGGCTGTTGGCTATGGTATGCTCTCAGTTCTTTGGGACAAGGGCTTCTCCACAGGGCAGTGCACAGCAGGGCAGCTTGCTTCATTAAGGGAGCAGGTCAGAGGTCAAGTGCTTTGTGGTTTGCTTGTGAGAGTTCCATCCATCCCCTCTACCACATCTGTTAATTAGAAGGAAGTCATGGTCACCCACACTCAAAGGAAGGGATCACAGGGCAGCAAGAACAGCAGGCTGGAGGTACGAGAACACTAGGATCCATTTGGGAGCTGACTACTGTATACACTTTGACCTTTGGGAGCTAACTACTGTATAAACTTTGACCCTTGGGTGCTGGCTACTGTATACACTTTTACCTTTGGTGGCTAACTACTGTATACACTTTGACCCTTGGGTGCTGGCTACTGTATACACTTTTACCTTTGGTGGCTAACTACTGTATACACTTTGACCCTTGGGAGCTGGCTACTGTATACACTTTGATCCTTGGTAGCTGGCTACTGTATACACTTTGACCCTTGGGAGCTGGCTACTGTATACACTTTGACCTTTGGTGGCTAACTACTGTATACACTTTGATCCTTGGGAGCTGGCTACTGTATACACTTTGACCTTTGGGAGCTGGCTACTGTATACACTTTGACCCTTGGGAGCTGGCTACTGTATACACTTTGATCCTTGGGAGCTGGCTACTGAATACACTTTGACCTTTGGGAGCTGGCTACTGTATACACTTTGACCTTTGGGAGCTGGCTACTGTATACACTTTGATCTTTGGGAGCTGGCTATTGTATAGACTTTGACCTTTGGGAGCTGGCTACTGTATACACTTTGACCTTAGGGAGCTGGCTACTGTATACATCTTGGGCCTTAAGGAAAGCAAATGAGTGTCTTGATCTTTCTCAAATGGTAGATGTTGTTAGCGGCTGTTCAGTGATTTTTAGGGCGGAATTATTCAGAACAGCTGGAGAATAGAAATAGTCCATGAATCCAGCAATTGACACAGGACCATGAAGACACAGGGTATCCATACTGGTAATGGCCAGTAGTCAAAAGAGGTACTGATAGGCTTCAGGTAGATGAATCTTGACAACGTGATGCTAAATAAAAGAAGCCAATGCCAATGGGCCACAGATCGCAGGTCCCATTGATAAAGATGTCCATAATAGGCAAATCTATAGATGTGGAAAACAGATTAATGATTTCCAGGAGCTGGGGAGTGAGAAACAATAGCGGGAGGCAGGGGTTAACTGGTGCCTCCGATACGCAAAAGGGTCTATTCTCTAGCACCTATGAGTAAAGACTTGAATTTATTATTTATTCATTTTTTTTGAGACAATCTCACGCTGTATCCCAGGCTGGCCTTGGGGTCACAAAGTGGCCCAGGTTAGTCTCAGACTTGTGGCAAGCCTCTTGTCTCGGCCTCTCAAATCCTTGTAGGTGTAGCTAAGTTAAGGATTTCAAGATGAGGTCCTTCTGGATGTAGGGCAAACCCTATACCCAATGACATGGCCGTCTTTCACTACGTGTGGTTCTGGGATCAAACTCAGGGCCTTGACTTACCCAGGGTGCGTTCTGCTGAATTTCCCCTCTCTCTATCTGTCTCTCTTTCCTTCTTTCTTTCTTTCCCATTTTCTCCCTCTCTTTCTTTCTCCTCTCTCTCCTCTCTCTTTCCCTCCTCTCTTTCCCTCCTCTCTCTCTCTCTCTCTCTCTCTCTCTCTCTCTCTCTCTTCTCTCCCATCCCTCTCCAGAATTGTTGGAGGACCAATATTTATTATTTTAAGTCCAAATCAGTGGAAATCTCTGGCACCCTCCAAGAACAGCCCAAGGGTGACGCCTTAGGATGCAGGAAAAGACTGACTGAACTGGTAGCCCAAAAGCATCAGCATCATGTACTTGAAATGGCAAATTATAGGAGACTCTGATGTTATCTCGATAAAACTATTTCCAAAAAGCAGTCCTGGGATTTGTGCATATTCCCAGAAGGCAAGGCAGGGCAAGGTAGGACAGTCAATCTCTAGGTAGTGCCACACAGCTAAGCTGGTTCCTGTGGACAGTGGGGCTCATGGCAGGGCATGGGAACCTCTGGTCCCTCTGCATTTCCTGTCTGTCTCCCCCATTTTCTCATGCATATTCTTGTTGCCTCTGCTGGGGTTTAGCATTTTCTCTTCCCACCCCTCTATTGTTCTGATCAGTTTCCCCTATCCCATTCATCATCCCCTGTGTTCTCTTCCATCACTCCCTCCAAATACTAACCCTCCAGGGGTGGGTTCCATTTCCACACTCCCTCGGATGTTAGGGGAATTGAATGCATGGCAAAATATTTCTGAGGTCTAAATTACACCGACCCTGGAAGGCTGAACTTGCGGTATAATCCAGGTTATGAATTGTAAATCAGACGCCATGCAAAATACTCTCAAAAAATTCAATAAGCTGCTTTTGCTCCCGGCCCAGGAAGGCAGGGCCTGGGGAGGCAGAGGGAGGCAGGCTGTGGTTGGAGGAAAGAGAGACGAAGGGCAGCCAGGCTGTTTTCGGTTCTGCATAGCCAAGCCTTCTCAGGGCCAGGAGCCATTCACCCTCCCAAGGGAGGGGCCAAGAGATCTCCATGCCCTTTGTGTGGCATGCCCTTTAAGATGTAACCCAGGCTTGCAAATAAATATGCTGTAGCTACCAGCCTGCCTAGAGAGGCTGTGCCAGTCCCCTGAGACGGGGTGGGGGGGGGTGTTATCCCTCTTTGAATCGAGTCATCTTTTGTAGGGGTCTCATCTCTACAGTACCAAGACAGTGTGCCATATGATTTTTTAAAACATTAGACTTACTCACTTTATTTTATGTGTGAGTGTTTTGCCTGCATGCATGCATGTGCAACCATGTGTGCTTAGTGCCTGCAGAGGTCAGAAGAGGGTATTAGATCTTCTGAAACTACCATGTGGGTTGGTTCCAGGTCCTCTGCAAGAGCAGCGTGTTCTCCTAACCACTGAGCCATCTCTCCAGCCCTGCCGTAGGACCTTTTGATCCTTCAGAACCCATGTATAAAAGCCAGGCACATCGACCTGTGCCTGTAATCCCAACGGCGGAAGAGGTTGAGACAGGAGAATCTTTGGGGCTCACCTGCCCGTCAGTCTACCGGAACTGGTAAGCTTCAGGTTCAGTGAGAGACTCTGTCTTAAAAAAACAAGACGGCAAACAAGGAGAGAACAACACCCACCAATGAGGTCTGGCTCTGCATATTAACACGCATGCATGCACGCAGGTACACAGGCATGCCGGCACGCACACAGGCACACAGGCGCATGCGTGCAGGCCCGCACCCACCCACGCATGCATGAACGTATGCAGAAGGTAAATTCACAAGGTCTATTTATCGCAGGTATTCTCGCCGGTCCTTTGATCTTGTGGTCAGTGAAGAGAATCCTTGGAAATCTCTCCCCTCAGTCAATGACTAATGGGAGATGAGAAGTCATTGGGAACAACTTTCCTGCTTGTACTTTGGCCACTGAATGTCCATCACATCTATACAAAGGCCTCTGATTCATTTCCAATCCACTGAGGCCCACCTGTTGGGCAGCATCTTCTTGATTGGGACTACAGGGCTAAGAGGTGAGACCCTTTCCTGGAGTAGGTCCGGTGGTGATGTGTTGGCTCCTCCATTCCTGCCTTCCAGGTGCTCAGAAAGTCCATGCCCTGGTCCACACTGTGCCAGCCTTGGGGGAGCATCCAAGGGCAGCCCTTCGTGGTGGCAGACATGTAGCTGGCGTGGAGAAGGGCAAGAGAGACTGGAGCTGCCTCTGCTGGTAGTTGCTGCAGCCCCGGAAGCTTACATGTTCCTATCCTATTAGTAGTCATGATGAGGAGGACGGGAAGCTTCCTCTGGAGGGACTCAGTCCTTCAGTTAAAAAGCAGAATCTCAGGGGTTGGAGATTTAGCTCAGTGACAGAGCACTTGCCTAGCAGGTGCAAGGCCCTGGGTTCGTCCTTGGCTCTGATGGAAAAAAAGCGACAAAATAACAAAAGCCAGATTGTCACACACCTCTAATGAGGACACCATGAAGCAACGGGGGCTCCAGCTGTGCCCTGCAGGACCAGCCTCATCAGAGGGCTTGGTTGGGAAGAGTCTCTCTCTCTCTCTCTCTCTCTCTCTCTCTCTCTCTCTCTCTCTCTCTCTCTCTCTCTCTCTCCTTCCTTGGATCTTCCCTCCACTGTTTTTCTACCCTGGAAATACTTGGATAAGTGAAGAATCTTGAGCCCTTCCTAGAAACCCCAGGGCACAGGTAGCTGGGCTCTATACCAGCTGGGGCCCTTTAGCAACTGTAGCAGGCAGCAGACCCTGAGCTGGGGCCTCTTTGGTTACCACATCAGGAGGTCATACCCTGGTGTAACACCCCTCTGAAAATGGGCTAGCCTAGTGATTTGCTTCTAACACCCAAGGCATACAAGGTGACACCGTGACACTTCTATAACTAGGCTATATCAGATTAAGATTACAACTTCCGCCTTGTTGGTAGCTTCTAGAGCCTTCTCAGCTTTCTTATTACAGATTTCAATTTTATTGATTTCCAATTTTATTTTTTTCTCATGTCTTTGTGTGTGTGTGTGTGTGTGTGTGTGTGTGTGTGTGTGTGGTGTTCGAATATGTGCATGTCTGGTCACATGTACTCGTGCATGTTTATGCATATGTGTGTGGAGGCCCAGTGATGATGTCAGGAGTCTGAAATCTTCAGCAATCTCTCTACTCTGTGTGCTGAGATAAGGTCTATCAGTCGATCCCAGAGCTCATTGTTCAGTGAGTTCAGCTCATCGACCTGCCTCGGGACCCCTTTGTTTCTGTCTTCAGGCATTGGAGTTACGGGTGGGCTCTTGGGCCTGTCTGGGATTTACACAGCTTCTGGGGTGCAAACTTCAGTCCTCATGCACCAAGGTAAGGGGCGTTATTACTGAGGCACTATGTGTGAAAGCAGCTGGGGCGGCGCTGGACGCAGAGTGAGTGAGCTGATCATGTGGTAAGTGCTGTAGCCACTGAGCCATCCTCCCCATTCCTGCTTGTAAGCTTTGATGAGTTAAATAAACTACCATGATGGAAAAATCCAGGTGAAGAAGAACCTCTTCTGTCCAACAACCCTTAAGGACTGAATCCTACCGACAGTTGGTCTTTTCAGTTGGAGAAGACCCTGTCTCCTGATCTGTAGCCTGTGAGACATCCTGAGACAGGATCCAGCGGAGCCCTGCCCAGACTTCTGAGAGGAACAGTGCTTTCCACTGCCAGGTCTGGGGGAAGGGGGGGCGGTGATTTGTTCTTCAGTGGTGGGTAATGAACACCGCAAATTATGGAAAGTTCCGGTTTTCCACCGCACATCTGCAGGAAGGTTCCAATCAAGAGATTGCAGTCTGCAGAGAGGATTGGCAGAGCAGGTGCCTGCAGGTGTGCCAGGCACCCAGGAAGCCAGCGAGAGCAGCCTTGTTACTAATTTACATCACACTAGTGATAATGGCTGGTCGGGGCCTCAGCGTTTAGGACCCTGTCTGGGCTCGCCTTTAATGTGCACACAGTCATTCAGCTCACTCACTCTGCGTCCAGTGCCGCCCCAGCTGCGTTCAGAATACCAACAAGGTCACACATAGTGCCTCGGTAATAACGTCCCGTACCTTGGTAGAGGTCTTTATGATGCACAAAACTCACTTTGGTGGTAATTGCTCAACTGGCAGAGCAGAGGCAGGCCCTTCCATTTTCTCCTTTATCTGGGGTATGTCTCTGGGGAGAATAGAACCCATTTTCCTATCCCTTGGGTGTCCTGCGTGGACCTTGAGAAGAGACTGAAACTTAGAGATGGAAGGTCTTTTAAGAAAAGGCAAAGTGAAGTCTTGTAACATGAAAGTAGCCATAGAAAATCTATAATCCAGTAGGTTCGGCATCTCCGACAGTGCCTCAAAGCCGACTCATTGACTCATTAACTCAACTGCCCTCAACCTCTGCCCCTTCCCACTCTCCTGAGCCCTGTCTCTTTGGATCTGCATGCTCTAGACAGTGCCTGTAACTGGAGCATTACGTGTGTGTGTGTGTGTGTGTGTGATATAGTACATAGGATATATATATATATATATATATATATATATATATATATATATTATGTGTTGTGTGCCCACACTTGTGTGTGTGTAAAAACATTGATGTGTGTGAAAACATTGAGTGTCTTCCTCAATTGCTCTTCAGACCTTGGTTTTGTACGTGTGGACACATGCATGCAAAAAGTATGTGTGTGTGTGACTGTGTGGTATATGCACTGTGTGCATGTGTGTGTGACTGTGTAGTATATGCACTGTGTGCATGTGTGTGTGTATGTGTGTGTGAGACTGTGTAGTATATACACTGTGTGCATGTGTGCACATTTGTGAGCCAGAGGCTGACTTAAAGCATCTTCTATGCCTCTCCACCTTATTTTTTGAGACAGGCTATCTCTCCATAAATCTAGAGCACAAACCTACAGCTAGACTGTCTGGCCAACAAGCCCCCAGGATCCACTGCCTCTGCCCTCCAGCACTGGGGCTATAGAGTCCACCCTCAGTTCTTTGTTTTTTTGTTTTTCTCATGGATGGTAGGGGTTCATATTCAGCCACTTCTGTTACTGAAACGTTTCCCTATCCTACCACCCTGTGGTTGAGACAAGGTCTCTCACCTGAACCAGTAGCATGCTGTTTGGGCTAGCCCAGCTAGCCAGCAAGCATCCCGGATGCATCTGTCTCTGCCTCACCAGTGCTGAGATTACATGTATGCACCACTGTGACTGACTGACTATACACAAGTTCAGGGGATTGAACTCAGCTCCTTATGCTTTTGTGGCAAGCTGTTTGTCAGCTGAGCCGTCCCTGTAGCCTTAGAGACACTTGATTGTTATAGTTGGTTTGTTCCTGGCATCTAGTGGAGAGAGGCCAAGGGATGGTACTGTCCTGGCTGGTTTTGTGTGTCAATTTGACACAAGCTAGAGTCATCAGAGAGAGAGGGAGACAGAGAGAGAGAGAGAGAGAGAGAGAGAGAGAGAGAGAGAGAGAGAGAGAGAGAGAGAGGCCTTAGTTGGAGAAATGCCTCTGAGAGATCCAGCTGCAAGGCATTTTTCTCAATAGTGATCAGTGGGGGAGGGCCCTGCCCATTGTGGGTGGTGTCATCCCTGGGCCAGTGGTCCTGGTTCTATAAGAAAGCAAGCTGAGCAAGCCCTGGGAAGCAAGCTAGTAAGCAGCATCCTCCATGGCCTCTGCATCAGCTCCTGCCTCCAGGTTCTAGCCCTGCTTGAGTTCCTGTCCCGACTTCCTTCAGTGTTAGGGTAGGGTGTGAGCAGAATAAAGCTTTTTTTTTTTTTTTTCCTTTGCCATAGCAATAGAAACTCTAGCCAGGACAACATCCTATAGGGCCTGGACCACAAAAACCTGCCTCAGTGTGAATGTTGCTAGTGCCATGTCAAAGAGCCTAGCTTCTCTTCTGCTCTCTCCTCCATCTCTGGGGCCCCCATCATCTACCTCATCCTAACTGCTTGTCTCCCTTCTTCCAGCTGCTCTCTGCTGCCCCCACCTGGCACAGCCTTCCTAGCCTTCACCGGACATGAGCAGACAGAGGTCTGGATCTGCCTTCTGACTTACACCAGAACCTTCTAGAGTCTCCTACGGGCTTCTCTCCAAGCCCTGCTGGCTGCTTCCTCCTATGAGAGTATCTCCAGTTCCTGCTTCCTCTGCTTTCTACTGGGCCCCAAAGGGACAGTATTGCAGTCGTTTGGTCCCACGTACTCCTGGCAGGAACCTGCCCAAGAAACATGTCTGTAGGAGTCCTGCTTCGCCACACCAACCACAGCTGATCCAATTTTTCTTAATTAGTACATTTAATTATTAGTAACATTTCACTTAAGTAGAATTAATTACCCCATCAGCAGCTCTGGCCAACCCTTCCCACGTGAGCTTTTATTACTATTCCCATACTGAGGCCAGGTGCCTCCCCATCCCTATCTCTCTGATGGAACTGGCTCCCAGCAAGAGCTCCTGGGAATGAAATCCCCCCACTTCTTGCACCTGTGGAGGATTCCAGCCAAAGCATTCAATCAAGCCAGAAATTATGGGCAGCTGGGGTGAGCACGGGACAAGGAGAGGGGCTGCTGCCCAAGGTGATTAGTGCCTTATTCCCCCAGGCTGAATGAACCCAATTCATGGACAGCTTCTGTCTCTGGGCTGTGTGTTTCAGAACAGATGTTCAGTCAGGCATTGCAGTGGGGAGAGAGGCAATGGACTCCAGCCTGCTTTTCTCAGTTGTCTGCTTTAAGGTGGCCCCGGGGAGGAGGATTGAGGGTTAGAGGTACCAGTCCCTGAGCAGTCAGTGTGTTTGGGTTTCCTAGGGGTGCACACCATTGGATTTGGGTAAGCCACACCTAGGAGCCTCCCTGGAGGTCAGGAAATGGTAGAGACTTCAATACCAAGTCAATGTGATTATGCCTGAGGAAAGGGGCCCCTGCAGTCAACCAATCAGTGAACCTCTTTAAACCTTTTCCTAAATGACCTCAGCCTGAGCCTCAGAAGAGGCTGAAGTGGGATGGCGATGTGGGGGCTGAGCTGAAAGGATGTGTTCCACACTCGCCTTTTAGATGGCGCTGGTCAGACTGGCTGGCTGTTTCCATCTCATCCAATCACCCAACAGTTCTTGACCTTGGACAGGTTACTCTCTGAGCCTTGGCTTACTCAGCTGGAAAATGGCTAACGGCTATTTCACTGGGCTGCAGTCAACAGGGTCTTGATTGGCAGGATGATAAAGGTCCCCGAGTGGCCCAGGATCAAAGCAGTCTGTTTAATTTTAATTAGCCCCAGCTTGCCTTACTTACTTACTGATTGATTGACACTTGAGACGGAAGGAGTTTCACACTCTACCACTGGTTTGAATCTTCACCTTTTCTGGAAAAAAAATAAAGCTTTTTTTTTTTTTTTTTTTTTTTTTTGAGAGACAAGACCTCAGTAAACTACTCAGGCTGGTCTTGAACTCACTTGGTAGCCTGGGTTAGTCTCACCCTTGTGATCTTCCTGCATTAGCTTCCTGAGACACCAAGGTTACAAGTATGCACTATCCAGGCTAAAAATTTTTGTGTGACTACAAAACCTTTTCAGATCTGTAGAACCATTCCCTGGGACACACTTAAGATTCCAGGGAAGTACCTAGGGAGACCCAGAACTCTCTCCGTAATTCTGCCCAGGGCTCACTGCCCCATCCCTCTTCTTGGTCAGTTTTGTAGACTGTTGATCACAAATGGGTGAAGCTGCTCCACACGGTGTTCTCAGAACCCCTCAGCCCTGACTTTACGGCTGTGTCAACTCAGCATCTACCTTTGGAGGGTCAAGTCAGAGTCCAGTGTGGCATTCTGAGAATTCCAAGTGTTAGTTTCAAAATTGGCCTTCCCAACGGTGTGAGTATTGAGTTACAAATCATCGTGAGTCCTTCATGGGACAACAGCAGACGAAAACTCCATGGTCCTGACAAGGAAGAAGCCATAAGGACTCCGCCATAATCCATGGTACTATTTTGGCAAAGCAGAAGCCAAGAGGAGTCTGTTACAATCCATGATAACCGACCCAGCAAGGCAGAAGGCGGAAGGCGGAGGGTGGAAGGCAGAAAGTGAGCCCCCAGCCACCTGCCATGATGGAGTGGAGCTTTTTATGGCTTCAGTGTTGAAACATCAAAGCCCACATTCTAACTCGTATTCAGAGCTGGCACAGGTATTGTGAACAGGACTGTGATGGTTTGTATATGCTTGGCCCAGGGAGTGGCACTATTAGGAGGTGTAGCCTTGAAGTAGGTGTGTCATTGTGGGTGTGGGCTATAAGCCCCTTATCCTAGCTGCTTGGAAGTCAGCCTTCCACTAGCAGCCTTCAGATGATGTAGAACTCTCAGCTCCTCCTGCACCATGTCTGCCTGGATGCTGCCATGTTCCCGCCTTGATAATAGTGGACTGAACCTCTGAACCTGTAAGCCAACCCCAATGAAATGTTGTCCTTATGAGTTGCCTTGGTCATGACGGTGTCTGTTTACAGCAGTAAAACCCTAATTAAGACAAGGACCAAAGCCCAAATATCACAACAACGTTGAGCACGAGCATTATTCTGCGCTGTGACAATATTTGATGAGTTCATGTGTGCCCAGGGGAGCAGCCTAAGTAGCTGAATAACTTGAGAATATTTTCTGTGACAATCACTATCCCTTCAGTTGAACCATCGCTGCAGATCCGACATTTTGAGTTTTCTTTTGGGCTGCATTGACTGTATTTATGCTTGTGTGCAGTGCACAGGGTGGCAAGAGAGGCTGGCAGTGTCAGCGGGCCAGGTCCAATGGTACTGCAGAAGGGGGCAGGTCCACCTGCATGAGACCCCAGCTAGGTGGGAGCTGGTGCCCCTGCATAGTGCTCACCTGGTCCTTACTGCTGGGTGTGAGAGGCTCCACATGACTGTACATTTCAAGCTAAGCACAAGTTGACAGGGGCCTGGTGTCTACCCTGGAAGCCCTGGTCTCCGGGGATTGCCAGTCACTCAGTTCTGGTCGAAAGCAGAGGCCGGATGCATATGTGTCTGTGATTGTGTGTATGTGTGGGTGTGGTGTGTATGTGTGTGTAGATGGTGTGTGTGGTGTGTGTGTGGCATATGTGTGTGCTTGTATGTGTGGTATGTGTGTGTGAATATATAGACAAACACGAAGAAATCAAGAGATTGTCATTGGGTGTCTTCCTCTCTCTGTTTTAGGTCTCTTATTGAGACCAATTTATCAGAGCAAGCCCCTGGGACTCTCCTATCTCTGACTCCCCAACAGTGAGATTTCAGATGTGCTCAGCCATGCCTGACTTTTTACATAGGTGCTGGAGATCCGAACTCAATATCTCATGAAAGCATTTTACCAATAGAGTCACGTCTCTAGCTCTCAGGTGGCTTAAGGACACCTCTCCAGGCCTTGGGTAATGTCTTAGGGTCCGCTCAGTATCGAGGCAAAGCCATTAGCTTGGTTGTTGATCCTGTCGTTTTCTAAGGGGTGGTGACAGGTCAGCAACCCTGACAAAGCCCCAAGCATCTTTTGTGGCTGTTTACCCATTTGTAGAATGGAGCTGATAGTATCAGCCTGTATTGGGTGCCAGTGGACGCTGGACAGTATTTCCTGGGCTTTGTGTGGGTCAGTATCCCTAGGTCTTCCTTTGATCCAGAGGTGCCTGTTCTGTAATAGTCCCACTTGTGTAGATAAACTGAGATGAAGCTATGCATTTTAGGTATGGTGAGGGTTTGTAAGTCAAGATTCTGCGGGGGAGGGGGGGAAGTTGTGGAGGTATTGGCTTTGGTAGCTGGAGGCAATGCTAAGGATGCTTGAGGAATACAAGGGAGAGAGAACCTTCTAGAGCCTTCTATATCTAGACTCTAGAACCTTCTAAGGGCTCCACACCTGTAAAAGCTCAGCCCGACTGCGATTTCGCTCCATGAATCATCTCAGCTTGGCTGTGCAGGCTGGTTGTAAGGCAGAGCTTCGTGGACCGGCTCTGGAATCTGCATCTGGCTTTGCCTCCCGCTATCACTGTGACCAGATGTGTTCCTCAGCTTCTTCACCTGCTGGATGGAGCAGTGATCATACCTTCCTCGCAGGCAGGTGAATGTGTTTAATGCGCTTGAAGGTGGCCCCGAGGGATTCAGCGCTCAGCAAAGCTGGGCTTAGTGCCTCCACAGGAACGGGATGCTACCATGGCCTGATCACATCCTCTGAGCTAACTTCTTTTTTCTTAGCCCACAAGTCAATCCCCAATCAGAATTTTGCTTGCTGTATCCCCATACCATACCCACTGTCTTTGCCACGCAGGGTGAGGCACTGGGATCATTCAGACCCTTGTCAAGCTCTCCTCTCTTTTCTGTTATTTCCTGCCTGTATCGTAGAATACCACAGACAGGATTGTTTGTGAACAACATTGACTCACCACTCAGGTGTCTGCACCTGGCTAGCACTTTCTGATAACATGGAGGAGGCAGAAAAGGCAAAGCAAATCAGGGTCCCACACATGTCACACTAATTCACTCTCACGATAACTAAGCTATGACTTCAATAATAGATAATCTAGCATTAACCCTTTCCTGAGGAAGGAGTCCCCAGGACTCTCCTACAAAGCTCTGCCTCTTAATACTCTCAACATGCAAATCTGGGGACTAAGTTTGCAACCCACACACTTTAGGGGTGGTCGTTGGTCTGTAGCACATATGTATAGAAATCTGGACTGAGCCAAAGCACCGGTGGGTGTCACAGAAGAACAGGGTGTGGAGAGGGCAGGCTGGCTGGTTGTGGCCTTTAAGTGCCTTTGAGATATTTTATGACCGAGTAAGACAGATGTACCCAATAACAATGCAGAACATTCTAGTCCATAGACATGCAAATAAATTCTGTCCCGAGGTTGCATTGATTTTGGTCTTTCTGAGGAATAGGCCAGGTTAGTCTGTTCTTGGTCTCAACCCCATTTTTCTGTTCTCTCTGTAAATGGATCTTGCCCAGATTTGTTACACTGGTTATAACATCTGCCTGGTTCTCTCATTAATATGAACTCAAAAGAGCCCTATAGCATGACTTAAAGTCTGAGAGTCCTGATCTTACATATCTTTGAAGATAATTCTTTAATATTTCCAATGATAAGAAAGCTTTCCTAGCAGACGAAAACACAGTGTCACAGTCCAGTGTCCTAGTGGTAAGAGCCCTATACACGTGTCAGTTTTCCTGTCTATAAAATGGAAGTAATAGTCAGTGCCAGGTGGATGCTGGGAGAATCTCCCAGTGGTATCTGACAAACCTCTTACCCTGCGGAGAAACAGGCTGGAAGGGTATAGGGCAAGTGGGCTGATTCCACCAGACAGAAGAACTGGTGAGGCTGAGTGAGCTCAGACTCTGGGAATCTCAGAGACTTGAGATCAGCAGGAGACAAGTTGCTCTCTACCCATTCCTGTACCTTGAAGTGGAAACTTCTAGTTTCTTTGGGAAGTCAGTTATGTCAAGTGTGTTTTGCTGGGGCACACAGGTGAAAGGATGTCTTGCTAAAGTAGACATATGGAAGAATGTTTTCCTGAAGCAGACACAGGTGAAAGGATGTTTTGCTATAGCGGACACGTGAAAGGACCTGTGAGGGAGGAGTATAAATATGGCCCCATAGATAGTGGGAGACGAGCACTGAGCATTGGTGTGGTTTGCTCTGCCTCCATATTCTTTGCTAATGACATGACCTGCATGTATTGGTTCCTCTTACACAGTTGAGCTCAGCTTGTGATAAGGCTGACACTGAGAGACACTCACCCAAAACCTGCTTTGAGGTTCCTGCGGCAGCTTGCTGCTTCCGTGGCCTTGCCTCAGGCCAGTTGGTGAGCCTGGCGGATTCTTCAGGAATGAAGTACAGCTGCTGGCTTGTGTGTGGTGTCTGCCCGCCTAGAGGACTGGTCTCAGCTGCTGAGTCATAAATGGTGTTTGCTATGGGACTGAACTTCTGAGAAAGAAGATGGAGCTCGCCCCCAAAGAACTATTGCTGAACAGGTCCACTTCCCCCGTATTCTAATAACTTTTCCCTTCCACTATCTCTGATGGGTGGTAGGCAAGAGAAGAGATTGAACATTTATTAAAATTGGCTGCAAAAAAATGTATGCCTACAGTACCTACTCTGGAACATGTAACCATGACAGTCCACTGGGAGGACCATGGGCAGACTGTCATGTCAGGAAACACCTGGAGTCCTTTCCCATGCAGATAGACCATCGCTGACATCTCTGAGCCTATAGGAAACACTCACCCCTAAATTCCACCCCCCCCGTGTTTACATAGTCTCTGTCCACATGGAGTAAAGCACAAAAGTGATTTCACCAAGGATCATCTGAGAGTGGCTGCTTTCAGTGATCTGAAACACTTGGGGAAGAGCTTTCTCTCTCTCTCTCTCTCTCTCTCTCTCTCTCTCTCTCTCTCTCATCGATGGATCTTGGACCCACCTAACCCCCCACCCCCCAAACTGCCTCTGCTGCTGTCGCTGGTCCTGATGCTACCCCAGTAGGTGACAAGAGACCCAGGACCTTGGCTACCTTCCCTGTACAGGATTTCCAAACCTCCTCGCTTCTCTTCTAAGAGCTGCAACACTCCCGGCATTTCCATCTGGACCAGAGCCTGATGGAACCTATTCATCAGCTTCACCACCAGATGACAGGAGGGAGGCAGGTGATCCTGGCCCATTGAGAGTAGTGGGAGTGCAAAGCCTTCTGGACCAGGGGCATTAAGGAAGCTGTACTTTGGGTGTACTGGGTCAGGGCTTTGCTGATTGCACAACCCAGGAAACCCAAGTTGTGATAAGTGCAGGTACAAAATGGGTTTTGGATGATGGGCATCCCAGGTGTCTCTGGGTTTGCCAGCTAACCGGCCTTGAAAGAGCCTCCTTAATCAAGTACACCAGGACCTGGAGTTAGCTGTTCCTGGAAGAAGGACTAGAATGTTCTTGTGACTCACTGGATTTTGGAGAGAGGATGGGTGTTGGTTTGACTCATAAAAAGACTCAGCTGCAGAAGGAAAAGCGGAAGCAAGGTGTGAAGCTTCGGGCTGACTTCCTCTTTAGTACAAGTGAATGTCCCTGCCTGTCACTTAGGAGGCCAGAGTTTGATTTTTCCAATGAGGAGGACGACTTTTGGTGGGGAACTTGGGAGGTAGATGCAAGTAGATACTTGTGATTTTGAGGTCAACTTGGTCTGTTTAGTGTCCTAGGCCGTACTGAGACCCTATCTCAAAACCCAAACAAAACAAACTAATAAACAAAAGTGATTGGGCCTGACAGCACCCTGTCACCTCAGGGGAAGGGGCTTGGGCCCACCGCTTCTTGGGAATTTATCTACAGATAATGATTGGCAGGGGAGATATTTTCTTGAGTGGTCTAGCCGTTGGCAAGGTATACATGGCCCTGTAAACACACTTCCACCCAGGCCACTGCAAGCAATACTAGCAAAACCCATGGGTTCATAAAAATCACATGAAAACCAAAGGGGGACTGGTCGGGGCGGGAGAGAGGGCCCAGGGTTTAAGAACACTCGCCACTTGATCATGAGGATTGGAGTTTGGATCCCAGCATCTGGCTAACAAGTTGGGTGTCAAGCATGCACCTGCAACCCAGGCTCCGAGGGAGGCAGAGAAAGGGTTGCTAGGGTTTGCTGGCTTCCAACCTAGCTGAGAAAACTCAAGCCCAGGATCAGGGAGAGGGAGAGGGAGAGGGGGAAGGGGGAGGGGAGGGGAGGGGGGGAGGGGGGAGGGGGAGGGGGAGGGGGAGAGGGAGGGGGAGGGAGAGGGATTGCCTCAAAAGACTAGGGAGAGTGGCAGAGAACCCCTGACACCCACCTCAGGCCTCCACATACATGCTTGGGTTCATGCATGTACATACTCCATGTACTCACACCAATAGGTACATACATGTATAAATACATACTTATAAAAGGAGGGCTGGTTGGGGAAAGGAAGGAGATTGGCAAGAGCGGAACAAGGTAGGGAGGGGGGAGGGAGAGAATGTTCAGACTACACTCTGTACACACGGGAAAATGTCAGGACGAAGCCCATCGTTATGTGTAATTAAGACATGCTAATAGAGGACCTAGAGATCAGTGAAATGACCTTGAAATAAGTTTGACAGCTCACCGATTCAGCGAGGATCAACAGGAAAACGTCGCTTCCAAGCTATTGGTGGGGGTGGGGTGACGTGGGGACAGCTTACTGTGTTTCTTTATCTTTCTGTTGGTTTATTTTATTTTATTTTTTGGAGTGTCAAGAAGAGAAAGACAAAGGGCAGCTGGATGAGGAAGCAGAGGCCTTACAAATGGTTGCCTTTAATCTTTTCTAGCAGCCGGCCTTGAACTCGGGCAGACCAATCTCACAAGCGTTCATGCTCTGTTGCAGCTGAGAGACAGACAGATTGTCATCAAATATCATTTCCTTCTGTGTCTTAGTGAGAAAGGGGGTGAGGGGAAACCCAACAAGCAGCAGAAAATGACTTCCTGGTTTTCTAATAGGATGAAGGAAGGAAGGAGAGAGAAAACCAGTTTGAGCCCACACTTGTGGCGTGCTTTCCCAGGTCAAAGCAACGGGAAGAGCAGAGCCAAATTTCATCAAGAGGAATGACCTGTCTGGGCTTCTGCAAAGTGGAGTGGGTGTCCCCAGTGAGGCCCAGAGGGAAGAGGCAGGAAGGGGCCACTGGAGATATACCACTGTTCTGAGCTGGTGGACACTGATTCTGAAGTAGAAAAAAACAAAAACAAAAAACCACAAGCTTGACATCACTAGTTTTTATCTCCTCAAGACATCCTCATGTGCTGGCTGAGAACCTCTGACCTGCCGTCTCTACAGCTAGATCTGGCCCTCAGACATGTGGCTGGCTGGGGCCTTTGGACCCATCTGCAGCCAGTATCCCAAGGCAGACAGCATAGCCGCTCCCAACACCCTGGTCTGCCTCTCCCCTGGGATCTCAGGGTGTCTGTCCCAGGAGCAGACTAGGACACTAAGCATACCTGAAACTTGGGGCACCTGGGAGCCTGTGCATGGCCACAGAGGACTTGCTTGCTGGAGAATGCAGGGATGCTACTGGACTTGTGTCTGCAGGGGAGCTGTTTCTTCTGGTCCCCTTTGCGGGGAGGATACTTTTCTGGGAATCCTTGCCTGGGTCCCTCCATGCTGGGGTATGTGGTGTGGCCTTGGAGTCTCTCTTCCTCGCCTGTGACATGCAGCTTATGATAGCACCTGCCTCACATGTGTGAACGAAAGAGCTCAAACACAGAGCCCAGAGCATGGCCTGAGGCCCAGAGACAAAGCCCATAGGCCTTGCTTCAGCTCCAGGATGAGGCTGCCTTAGGGTGTATGAAGAACAGGGCTGTCCAGGCTGCATCAAGCTTAGTATACCATGGTGATCTCAGAGGCCACACTGCATCCAAGGCCAGGCTAGACAGGCTGGCCACCACTGTCTTAATCACTTTAGGTGTCATTGTGAAAGATCAACTCAAAAAAAAAAAAAAAAAGAGAGAGAGAGAGAGAGAGAGAGCGAGCAATTTACTGGGGTTCACAGTTTGAGAGGGTACAGTTTATCACAGTGGAGGGGTGAGGGAAACATGGCGGTGAGTGGCTCCATGGCGGGGAATGTGGTGGGGGAAGCAGATGGACAGCTCCTTGTTACATGTTGTTGAGCAGGAAGCATGGAGCCTGTAACGGGCTGGCTATAACTTGTAACCCCTCCCCTCACAGCCCCATAGTCTACCAGTCTCATGTCTCAACTGGGGACCAAGAGTTCAAACACATGCCCCTGTTGGGAGACATTTCACATTCAGGTCATAGCCAGAATACTGCTGAGATGCTTGTTTAGAAGGGAAGAGGAAAGAAGAGAGGGAGGAAGGGAGGGAGGGAGGAAGGGAGGGGAGAGAAGGAAGGAAGGAGGGAAGGAGAGAGGGAGGGAGGGGGATGAAGGGAGGGGAGGGGGAGGGAGAGGAAGGGGGAGAGAAGGAAGGAGGGAGGGAGGGGGAAGAGGAGGAAGGAGGGGAGAAAGAGGGAGGGGGAAGAGAGGGAGGGAGGGGAACGAGGAGAATGTAGGGGGCCAGGCATGCTTTAGGCTTCTTGAGCCTGCTTGGCTCATAGCCGGCTTTGAAGTGTCCCCCCCAAGGACCAGCCGCCCGACTGGCTGGCCTGTGCTCTGGAGGAGAAGGAACGATGGGCTCACTTACTCCTCATACCTCAAAGCCTCGTCTTGACTGCTGGAGCGAAAGGCCCATGCGCTTGCTTCCAGGCTAGGGCTGGAACTCACATCCCGGGAAAAGGTTGGAACCGAGGAGAAAGCGCTGTCGTTTCCCATTTCTGCTGTCATATCAAAGCCGTTTTGTTGGTATATAGTCAAAGAATGTTTTTTAATCTCCCAAATGATAGCTCCTCTAAATGTTCCTGCCATTGTAAATTACATTGTGATTCCCAAGCCAATTTTTTTTCTTTTTTTTTTTTTCTTTTTAAAGAGTCAATTGGAAAATTTCCCCGAGGGACCTCCGCACGCTATGGCATTCAGTCAGCACACCCTGCATCTCTGTGGTGAAACCTAGCCCTGTTTCTCTTTCCCCCTCCAAATGTCCTGAAGGGCCATCTGCCTCATTCCCTTCTTTGCATGACTAGAACACTGCTGTCATTAGCAGGCTGGGCCCTTGATGTCCTCAGCCCTGCTCGTCCTCCTTCAGGAGCAGCCTGAATCCCACAGAGCCCCTGTGCCATCAAGGTCCTGGTCTCCCACCACTGAGAGGGGATCTGGGTTCTTCAGCCTTGTCCCTGCAACCTGTTGGCTGCACTAATTACCCTGTATCTCTTGCCGAATCTCCCGGCCTCCTCAGCTAATGAGTCATCCTTGCACGGCCGTTTGTTTGTGCTGGCTTCAGACAGACTAATGCCTTTAATGGCATATAATCATTTTTCAGAAGTCATTTGATGCCCCTAATCATCTCGGTAATATGCCGCGATGGAACGCATAATGACATTTGGAACAGGACAAATGGCAGTGTGGTTCGTGCTTCCCCCGCCCCGCCTCTAATCTATATTTTACCACGCTCTCTCACCTGCTAATGCCATCAAGGGCTGCTAACAAACAACCATCTTAAGGATTTCCCTTCCTTCAAGGTTTTCAAGGGCGGTGGAGGTACCAGATAAAAGTGCCTTCTGCTGGTACCTCCCCTGGGCAAGCAAGAGTTGAAAGAGAGCTGCCCCCTCTCTGGCAAATGCCTGCCTGGGACTCCTTTCATGCAGGGAGGCTGCAAAGTGTCCAAGAGGATGAGAAAGGAGGGAAGGCAGGAAGGGAGCCAGGAAAAGACTCTTCAAGAATTCCCAACTGAAAAGGTTTGCAGCCGATCCCTTTTGCTGAAAGTTCCAAGGAGAAGTGGGCTTTGTCAAAGCTAGGAGTGGCCTCAGGGAGCAGGTCAGAGTCCCACTATAGTGTTCTAAGACGGTTGCAGCTGTAGGCTCAGGGGAAATTGTATATGGGAGAAGTGGCGTAAGCTTCTGCCCCGAGCCTCCACAGACCGGGGAGTTTGACTCAGCTGTCCTAACTAACCTGGGAAACTTGAGCTGTTTGAACTGCTCAAAGTTGCTGCTTGGGTGTTTATCCCAAGTTGGTTTGGTTCTGTTTAGCTGCTAAGCAAACACAACCAACACCCCTGATTGGCTTCAGTCTGAGACAGCTTCCTGTTGTCAGGACCACCCCCCCCCACCACCGAATTTACTTTTCCTTATTCCAAATCTTCAGTCATTTGTGGGTTTAAATGAAGTGACATTTTGCCCTAATGCTCCCTGGAGACTGAATGCTAATAAAACACAGCAATTACAATAAATAGTAATGACAGGGGGCAGCTGGACACTGCTTTGAGAGGCCAGGGGACAGCGGGGGACTGGACCCATGATAGCCACCTCTCTTGTGGGTCCTGTGAAGAGCCTGTTTTCATTCTCAAGGTTCCTTTCAATGAGGTGAAGGCTTTCTGGAGGACTCCATTCTGGCTTTCTCGCCCACCCCTGCACTTAGATCTTCTCACTGGGGCATCGGTGTCTTCTACCCCCATAGTTTAGCCTTCCCAACCACTGGGCTAACCACAGTATAAGGTACAAGGTACAGGATTGCAAGAGCTGCTAAGGACCTGGAATGGATAGACAGAGACCAAGGAGACAGGATAGAGGAGCAGCTGCAGATATCCAGGGGTCATGGGGCTCAGCCCTGTCTGTCACATAGTAAGCATACAACTTTGGGCAATGAACCACCCCGGAGATCTGTGTGTGTTCATTTGTAGAAGGTTATTAGCGACACCTCTTTTTAGTGGGATCACTGTGAAGATTAAATAAAATAATTCACATGAAGTGCGGAACACAAAGGCAGCCCTCATGCAACATTGATTATTGACAGTGTTGCTCCTGGGCAGTGGGTTCCTGCTGGGCTTAAGAGAGTCCCTTGGCAGGGAACAAGAAGTGGACAGGTGGGGAGGAACTGCAGGGTAAGGCGGGAGTGTCTGGTGGGGGGGGGTCCTAGTGGAGTTCTCCCATTGGGCTCGTTCCAGGCCACCCTCACTTCCTGCCGCCTTTCCATCAGCACCACACGCACACAGATGTGGCCCAAACCCATCTGTTAGCGAGTGGCAAAGCCCCCAGCGTCCTTGCCGCTGTTTAATAATTTAGTGTAAGCTGCTGGGTGAGGCTGACCGGAGTGCTGACATCCATTTTAATAAAGTCCTTTCCACTCCTCCTCAAGCTCAGGGTGAGGGACTGTGGGCTACAGAATCATGGTGGGAATGGTATGTTGGGGTGCAGGAAGCCATGGATACAGATGCAAGCTTGGTGAAGGTAGAATAGCTCAAGCATGCAGCCAGGTCAGACCCCAGGTCCAGGCAGCAGTGAACTCTGAGCTTCCAAGATAGGACACTTCTCCAGGGCATCAAGAAAGAAAGATATGCCCATCCTTGGTGTTTTAGTTAGGGTTTTACTGCTGTGAACAGACACCATGACCAAGGCAAGTCTTATAAAGGACAACATTTAATTGAGGCTGGCTTACAGATTCAGAGGTTCAGTCCATTATCATCAAGGTGGGAGCATGGCAGCATCCAGGCAGGCATGGTGCAGGAGGAGCCGAGAGTCTACATCTTCATCTGAAGGCTGCTAGTGGAAGGCTGACTTCCAGGCAGCTAGGATGAAGGTCTTAAAGCCACAATGACACAGCTACTCCAACAAGGCCACACCTACTCCAACAGAGCCATACTCTCTTGATAGTGCCATTCCCTGGGTCAAGTGTATACAATCACACTTGGCTTCCAGGTCAGGTTATAGCATGCTCCTTTCTAAACTAGAGCAGCACTGGGGCCCTTCCTCTGGCATTAAGGAAAGGTCTACAGCCACCCTAGAAGAATAACAAGTACCCTTGGGGACAGGGTGTGGTTGTTTGAATGGGATTGCCCCCCCCCCCATAGGCTTATGTATTTGAATATTTATCCTCAGTTTCTGGCACACTTTGGGGGGGAAGTTATGGAACCTTTAATGAGGAAATCTTTTCAGAGGAAGCACCCCACTAGAGGATGGGCTTTGGGGGTTTATAGCCCGGTCCCACGTCCTCCTTTCATTCCTACCTGCTTGTTGTGTGGGGGTGAAAAGGCAGTCGTCCAGCTTCCTGCTCCTGTTATCCTGCTGTGCCTGCTCCACCGCTGTGGATTCTATCCCTCTGTAGCTGTAAGCCAAAATAAACGTTTTCTTCCTTACCTTGCTTTTGGTCATGGTATTTTATCACAGCAACAGAAGGTAACAAATGCACAGAGTGATGTTGTCTTACAGAGAAGAAACTGATCTGTTGGGTTCCCAAGAAGAATATAGGGTTTGGGTCTACCAATTCCTGATCTGGTCTTACCCCTTGTTCTGTGAGACTGCCTTCTTTTCTCTCCTAACAAACAAACAAAACACAAAACAAAAAGCAGCAGATACTGACTGTCCTGGCTAGTTTTATGTCAACTTGACATGAAGTAGAGTTATTGGAAAGGAAGGACCTTTGACTGGTGAGATGGCTCAGTGGCTAAGAGCACTGGCTGCTCTTCCAGAGGTCCTGAGTTCAATTCCCAGCAACCACGTGGTGGCTCATAACCATCTGTAATGGGATCCAATGCCCTCTTCTGGTGTGTCTGAAGACAGCTATGTTGTACCCATATGCATTAAAAAAAAAAAAGTGTCCAGCTGTAGGGGCTGGAGAGATGGCTCATCAGTTAAGAGCACTGACTGCTTTTCCAGAGGTCTTTTGGGTCTGATGCCTTCTTCTGGTGTTTCTGAAGACAGTGAGAGTGTACTTACACAAAACAAACAAATCTCTTTTTAAAAATTCTGGCTCCAGTGCATTTTCTTAATTAAAGATCAGTGGGAGAAAGCACACCCCATTGTGGGTGGGGCCACCCTTGGGATGATAGTCTGTGGTTCTATAAGAAAGCAGGCTGAGCAAGCCATTAGGAGCAAGCCAGTAAGCAGCACTCCTCTGTGGCCTCTGCATCAGCTCCTGCCTCCAGGTTCCTGCCCTGCTTGAGTTCCTAACTGTGGGACTGTGTAAGGGTATCCTGGGTCATGGTGGAGCAGGTGCCTAGAACCCAAGACTCTGCAAATTCTGGGTAGGATTCTGCATGAGAACCAGCAGGAGTTTGGCACCCCCCCCACCCCCCTAGAACCCAGGATCCTGAAAAACAGTCACAGTCTCCATAGAATTACATAGGCCAGGCTATAGGCCTCAGGCCCTAGGGATTTACATACTAATGAAGGTCAGAGGGCAGGGCAAATTAAACATGCCTCCCCCAGATCCTTCCCCTTTCTCCCTCCCTATATAACTTGGGACTGCCCTGAGTTCTGGGGGGTACGCCTAGATCCATCTATCATCTGCCATGATAATAAACCTTTTTGGAACCAAGGACTTCCTCGTGTTATTGGGGCCTATCGTCGCCAAGGCCTCCAGGCCGCTGGAACCATAAGATTCCTTCCGGAATGTGGGACCCGCCACAGCGGTGGAAGCCCCTCTGGGGCCCCACCGCAGAGGCAGCCTTTTAAATTTTCCCCACACCTAACCACACCGCTTTTGATGATGAACTGTCATACAGAACTGTGACTAGAATAAACCTTTTCCCCCATGTTGATTTTGGTCATGGTGTTTTACCACAGCAATAAAAACTCTAAGACTAAGGACTTTCCCCTTCCCTTCCTCTTTCCCTTTCTCCTTCCCTTCTGTATACGTCACTCAAACATTTCTTATTCACCCAAGTAGTTTGCTAGCAGTAGAGAGAAACAAATGACATTTGAGTTCTTGCCAGAGAAGCTTCTAGAAAGTTCAATAGATGCCTCTATTTGGGATTCCTATGAGAGGAAGCTCCAAGTATGCTTCATCCACATAGAGATTCTCTTCTTGTGCTCCAGGCCAAGAAAGCTAACCCCACCCTTACACAGAGCCTCAGGACACAAGCTGTGGTCTGGAGACTTCCCATCCTCCAGACCCCTCCCATATTTACCCCCAACTTTATATCCTTATATACTCTTGGGTGTGGGGCCACTCAGTGAAGGTTAACCTACCAGAAACCACGCCCTTTAAAGAAAACTGACTCTCCCTCATAAGTTGTCAGCTGTCCATATCTCCTCAGTCAAGGGTAAGAGATCACGGACCCCTTTCTTATCTGTGCTAGAGTGTTGACTGGCTTGCTCTTGTACAGGTCTTACACAGGCATCCACGGCTCCCATGGGTTCATGAGTACAGAGTTCCCATCAGGATCAGAAGACACCGTTTTGCTCTGGTCCTCCTCGGCTTCTGGATCTTCCAATCTTTCCACCCCATCTTCTGTGGAAATTATATTTTAATTAGAAGAAATAGGAGGGGAATTATGACTCTAGAAGAGTGAACTATCCCCCAGAATCTCTCTGGTTGTGGAAAACTCACGGGCCTCTATGCCCTGACCTCAGCCACCCCCTTAGCTCAGAAGGCCACAGTGCTTTGTCAGCTCCTGAGGATAGTAAGGAACTCAGGACAGCTCTAGTCTAGGATGAATGCTTCCCTGGGGACAGATCTCCAAAGTGTAACATCTACACCTTCGTGCCTGAGTGCTGGCTAATGGACCTTTGTGATTTATGCTCTGGAAATAACTCACGGTCACAGGACGGTTAGGTTAAAAAAGCTGGGAAGGTAGGGGTGAATGACAGGCGACTCTGGGATCGGGTAGAACTGTGGAGCTGGGGGGTGGAAGCCTGGCCTGATAGATGGCTGCAGTCAAATGGCAAAACCAAGGGCATAAAATTGCCTCCTGTGGTAGGTCAGCCTCGGTTCCAGCAGGCAGCAAAGGTCTAGTTAGCGCCTCTGTCATTAAGCAATATAGACACAGGTAATTTGCTTCACTCTCGGATGCGAAGTTAAATGACTCGCCATTATCTTATTAATGAAATCAGGGCTTGAGAATGGAGCTCTCCTGGCATTCTGCCGCTGCAGCACTTTCTAGAAGGGTCAGCCGGTCATAGCCCCTGTGGCTTACTTCCTTGAGACTTTCTTCTCCCATCCGTGGAGCTTCCATGCTTGCTACAGGCCCTCCCTGGACCACTGGTGTTCTGAGCCCAGGGACAGAAACTCAGAGTCCCTTCAGCTCACAAAAGGTCTTCTCAGTGGGAGTCCCTGATGGGCTCCCAGGGTCCATGGGTAGATTCTGAGTGGTTGATCTCTGCAGCCTGAATAGACAGGTTGAATCAGAGTCAAGCTTTGAGATTGGTCCATAAGAGGAGGAGACACATTTAATGGCCGCCCCTGGTGGGATTCTCCTTGCTCTGCTTTCTCACATTTCCCACTCTGGTCCCATTGTCCTCTTGACTCTAGAGCTGAGCCCAGGGTCTTGGGAAAGGGGTGTGTCCACCTGCAAGTAGGACATAGCCAGGCAACAGTGACTTAACTTCTATGTCCTCAAGAACCTGGAACAAGTGGTCTGGGCATTGGCAGCCCCCTGGCAGTCTTGAGTATTCCATTTTCATCAAAGGTGGTGCGATCTGCCAGGAGACTCTCCTTCCAGCCATGTTCGTAGATATCAAGGACAACCTCCTGCCCTGTCTCCTTCATTTGATTGTATTTGGGTGCTGGGCATCATTTCAGGGCCTTGAGAACGTGGGGTACACACTTCACCACTGAGCCACACACCCCCAAGTATCCCCTCTCTGTGTTAAATCAAGCAAGGCAACCTTTTCCATGGACTTCCAACAGATTCTCTTGGGCCCTTGTGATGGTTAGTGTTGTTAACCTGACAGAATCTAGAATCAGTCACCTGTGAGATGAGTGTCTGGCCAGATATGTATGGGTACCATCTTGACTGTATCAATTGATAGGAATAGATACTTACTGTGGATGGCACCAGTCCCTGGCCAGGGGATCCTGGACTCTGTTTATCCTTTGCCGTTTCTTGATTGTGGATGTTATGGGACCAGCTGCATCAAGCTTATACCACCGAATTTCCTATGGAAGATCCTTAGCGCTTCACTTGAGATGGTATAATTGGGCAGCGGCTGGGCCAGTGTTCCTGACTCCCCTCAGAGGCAACTGCAGACTCCTCCCCCAGGGAAAGAAGGGGATCATGCACTGGAGTCAGCTTCACTTCTCTGGAGTTCAAAAGTCAGTTAAGGAAGAAGTTCGTAGTTAGACAAGCTGAATCTCCCTCATCTAAAAATGCCTGGAGACGGAGTGTTTTGTACTTGAACATCTTTTTTTTCAGAATACTTGTATTTGCATAATGAGATATCTTGGGGATGAGACCCCCAAAACTAACCATAAAATTTATTTATGTTTCCAGTAAATCTTATGCATATAGCCCGAAGGTAATTTTATACAATATGCTCAGTGATTTTGTGCATGAAGTAAACTTTCATGGTGTGGAATTTCCCACTTGTGCAGGTGCAAAGGCATTTGCAAAGTTCGTGGTTTGGGAGCATTCGGGATGCTGGGTTTTCATGTTTGGGATACTCATCTTGCCTTCTATAAAAGACCTCAGCATCCCTGTAAAACAGTGCTCCCGAGAAATCAGCCACACAACAGCCCCCAGAATGCTTGTTCTTTCTACTGTGGTTGCAGTTAAGTGTTCTGTGGTATGGTCTGGCTGTAAAGTATCCCTCATAGCCTCATGTACCAGGAACTTAGCTGCCAGCTAATAGCTTCCTCCTTTGGAGGAAGTGACAGGATGCTGAGGGCTCTAACATCATTGCTTGATGGATCTCCAACATGATGGGATCATCTGGAAGTGACTGGAAAGGTAGGAGGCAGTTGGAGGAAGTGGATCATGGGGATGGGTGTGTCCTTGAGGTTATATTTTACCCTGATTCCCTTTCCTTTGCTTCCCATTCACCAATACATGAAGCACATGGAGCTTGAGAGATGGCTCAGTGCCCCTTAACCAAGGGCACTTATTACTCCTCCCAAGGGCCTAACATTGGTTGCCAGCACCCACATCAAGAGGCTCACAACCACCGGTAACTCCAGCTCCAGAATCTGACACCCTCTTCTGGCTTTTTCAGGTATCATACACATGTGGCATACACTGTCTCTCACACATATACATGTTAAAATACCTTTTAACAGTGAAATGAAAAAAACGACAGCTTCTACTATATGTTCCTGCTACTGTGATGTTCTGCCCAAGGGTATGGGGTCCAGTGATGACCAACTGGACTCTCTCAAACTGGGGGCCAAAATAAGTCCTTGAGACTGGTGAGATGGCTGGCGGGTAAAAGTACATGCTGCCGCCCGTGACCTCAGTTTGAACCCTGGAGTCTGCATGATGGGAAGAGAGTACCAACTCTCCCAAGCTGTCCTCCAACCCTGACATGTGTGCACTGGCACACCGCAATCCCACAACCAAATACATGTAAAACAAAAAAAAAATCAAAAAGGAAACGTTTCCTTCTTTGAGTTGTTTCTGTGAGGTTGTTGTGGTTTGGGGTTTCAGTGTGTGTGTGTGTGTGTGTGTGTGTGTGTGTCTCGCACTGATAACACCAGTAACAAATACAGCCCAAGAACGTTTCCCACATCAAGGATTGCCTTCCCTCCTGGGAGTGTGCCTGTGTTCAGTCGCTTTGAATTGAAATGTTTCTGTGATGTGAATGCCCTGTGCTCTTTCTCCTTAGTTAACTGGCTGTGCACACGTGCGTGCGTGCGCTCACACACACATACACACTACTCTTGATATATAATCAAGGCTAGCCTCCAACTCTCACAATTTTATTTTGTGTGTGTGTATGTGTGTGTGTCAAAAAACAATGGGGGGGTGGTTGGTTCTCTTTTCCATGGATGGAACTCAGCCTGGTCAGGCTTGGAAACTAGCACTTGAGTCCACTGAGAAATCCTGCTGATTCCTAGTCTTAAACCCTTATTTTTCTTTTTGAGATAGGGTCTCGATGTGTAGCTCTGGTTGTCCTAGAACTCACTATGCAGACCAGGCTGACCTTACACTCACAGAGATCCACCTGTGAGTTCTGCCTCCCAAGTACTGGAACTAAAGGTGTGGGCCAACACACTCAACTTAGCCGCAGACTTTTGCTCCTCCTCAGCCTCCTGAGTGTTGGGATTACAACAACTTTTAAAACAGAACAAAACTTCTCCCCTACTCTCTTCACTTTATTGATTTGAAAGATTAAAAACAAACAAAACAAGAAACGAGATGCCTGCAACTAGAACTATTACATTTTTCATTCTGTTTGATGCCAAGAGCTATGGACTGAAGGGCCGGTATCTCCTCTCCTCCCTCCCTGCTTGCCTGGGTGATAAAGTCCCAGGGGACTTGCTTCCACCATCAGAAGGCCTTTCCTCTCATGCAGCTGTCTTTTGCTTTACCAAAGGGAATGAGTCTGAACACAGATGCTACCTGGAATTCCTGATGGGAGATGTGGGCACCCTGGAGCCACAGTGGACCTCTGAGATGCCCCTGGCATTGCCCTTTTGCCAAGAGTGCCCAGTTGCTTCTGGCTGCTGGCTGCATTGCAAACTCTCTTTGCTCAGAGTACTGTCAGATTGACAGTCACTCCCAGGATCCTGGGGCCGAGGCCAGTCAGACCAGTCCACTGCTTTTGGACAGGTCTGGAGTGCTCAACAATGTTTCCTTGGCCTCAAACGCTGCTTTCCATGTCCTAGAGAGCCATGGTTTCCTGGCTATTGTTTCCTTCAGCTCTTGAAGATTGCTTTGGTTACGATAAGCTATGCCTGATTTGGAAGGTAAAAAGCAAGAAACAAAGCGTAGGAAACCAGAACATTCATTTTCACACTGCTACATCAGAGTCCTGAAGGTTCCTTCTCACTGCTCTTTGGGTGATGGAGGGGGCGGGGCTTCCCCAAGACTCTGTCAGGTGGGATCACAGAGGTGTCTATGGTCAACCTCATAGGACAGCACCGTACACCACTCATGACAGCAAAGAATGAGCTGCTCAAGGCCTGCACTTGGAGTGGCTTTGAGGGAGGAAAGGGAAACAGATGGTATGAGAGAGGAAAGGAAGAAAAGGAAGAAAGGAAGGAAATGAATGTAAAAGAAGCAGAAAAGGAAGAGAAGAGAAAAGAAAGGAAGAGACAGGAAGGGAAAGGAGAGACAGGAAGGGAGGGGGGACATAAGGCTTGCTCTACCATCTTTCGCACATCCGTCGGAAGAATGAACCTTTGCTTTCGTTTGTAGACAATGACGCAGAGACTTGAGAGAGGTTAGCAACTGCTCCGAGGTCCCACAGCTGGTCAAAGGAGGAGCTGGTGTGCTCAGAGGTATCTGCATTAGCCATGACACCCTAGGGTCCCAGTGAGGACCACTCAAAACTGCAGGATTCCCAGTGTGCTTCAGTCTCTGCTCAGTGCAGCTTCCCTCAGTTTCCCCTCCCCCACTCCCACACCGTGCAGATCTGGCTTGGCTGGGATCTGTAGAGTACATGAGGCAGCTCTCCTGGCCTTGGAGATCTGGCTGAGATATTGTGTCAGGGATGGCTATGTGCATTGGATGGTGCTGGCTGGACACCATTGAACCAGAGTGCCCTCGGGGCCAGGTAGCAGTTCTCAGGTTGTCTGCAGGGCTGGTCTTTGCTGCTGCCCCTAGGCACAAGCTTTTCCAGCTCTTTCCTGAATGTCCTGCTCCACGTTCCTCCTTCTGTAAAAGGTTGGCTGCTCCCAGGGCAGAGGCAATATCTCAGAGTCCAAGACTCAGCACCTAGAGATGGCCCAGCCTCTAAGGACAGTGGTTTTAACACCCCTCTTTCTCTCCTACCTCCAAGTCTCAGGAGAGTCTACTCTCTCGGTGGAGCTAGCAAGTCACATGTCAGGTGCCATTGTATGACTCACTCCAGTCCCACGTTTGTGTCCATCCATGAGTCATCTCTGAGATGTTACCAACTCTCTGTGGACAAGCTGGTGAGCCGCCAGCTGCGCTGCTGCTTTGTCATCTCAAGCTGCTAGAGAGAGGTGCATCATGGTACTGGGATTACTGCAAAAGATCATGGCCTCTGGGCCTAAAGAGCAGGCAGGCTGGGTGAGGGGAGGGGAGAGCAGGCAGGCTGGGGGGGGGGGGGGGAGGCGGGATGGGGGGTGATTTGGGGTGGCTTTGGAGAGCAGGCAGAAGAGAGCACAAAGAATCATATAGCTCATGGACCGCATCTGTCCTCCTGCCCCCCCCTCGTGTGTGTGTGTGTGCGTGTGTGTGTGTGTGTGTGTTTGCATGCGTGCACCACACATGCTTGGAGGTCAGATTAAGACCCTCAAGTGTTGAACTGGTGTGCTTTCTGATGCTGTGATAAGACACCATGACCTGAGCAACATCTAGAGTGAAGACTTTATTTTGGCTCGTGATTTCTGAGGAGGAGCCCCTAATGACAAAGACACACAGCGCTCATGTTTCAGGGTAAGCAGTTCATGGCCTAGAATTCAACGTAGCAGGTTTGAAGCCTAAGGCCACATTGTGTCTACAGCTCTCTTCCTTTTATGTAGTTCAAGACCCAGCCCTGGGAGATCTTAGTATGGTGGCCCTTTCCTCTAGGGTTAGTCTTCTTGCCCGGATTTACCTGTTCATGACAGTCCCTGGAAGGCATAACCAGAGGCTAACCTAATCTAGACACTCTTTCACAGTCATTTCTGAAGACTTGTGTGATTCTCCATCCTGTCTAATTGAGAAACATTATTGACCAACATGTATACCTAATGGCAAAGTTTCACTTATAAAACTAGGCCAAGCAAGTTCAACAGTGAAATAATAGCAAAAAAAACAAAGAACATGATAATATATTTTGATAAGTTATGTGAACATGGCCTCTCTTAGTCAAAAGACTTTACTATGCTCTTCAAAACCCACTTCTTGGGATGCCATGCATAATACAGCGCCGTGACGTAAAGTGATGGCACTTGCATTGTGGGGTAGCAGTAGGCTTCTGTGTAAGGCTTAGTTGAACACAGCACAGTGGTGCCTTCACAATGCATCAACATAACAGCTGAGACGGCTGCACAGTGATGATGGGAGGGTACCATATACAGTGTAGATACCCTGCAAAAGGGATGATTCATGTGACAGGCAGGATAGAGGAGGGCAGGGAGGGCTTTTACCGTGTCAATCAGACAGCACACAATTTCAGATTTATAAAGGGGATCTTTCTGGAATGTTCCATTTTATATCTTTTTTTTAAAGCTTTTTTTTTTAAAAAGTCAATTTATTTTTATTTTATGTGTATGAGTGTTTTTACCTTCATGTATTTTTGTGTTCTGTGTGCTTGCCTCGTGGCTATGGAGGCCAGAAGAGGGCATTGGATCCCCTGATGCTGGAGTCAACAGATCACTCTGAGCTACCATGAGGGTGCTGGGAACTGAAACTGGGTCCTCTGAAAGAGTTACATGTGCTCTTAACTACCTCTCCAGGCCCCCGATTTCATATCTATTGACCAGGGTTGTCTGTGGGTACCTAATACCTCAGCAAGTGAAATCGTGTAAGAGAGGGGGCTACTATGCCAGGCTTCCTCTTTGAAAGCACACAATCCCATATTCAAAGCATGCTCTTTACTTTCATGGAGCAGTTCCCGGGGACCTGGCAGGTCCACTGGCACCAGAAGAAGATCCAAAATAGGACACACAGGAAGGATCCAATTCTGCCTGTGTCTCTCCCTCTGCAAAGGTTAGGGAATGCAGCTTAGGGGAGATCAGAGCTGGCCCTTAAGTGGCTCTTTGCTCTCCTCAGCCCTGCTGCCTTCACCCTGGTTGATAACCAGTGTGGTATCAGGGTTTGACTCGGTTCCATGGTGCTGGTTTTATAAAAGGCATCTCACTCACTCGCAGCTATTCAGATTTCAGAAATAAACGCTCCGCACTGCTGATCAGAGTGCCCGGAGTCAACAGAGCCGGTGACATCTTAAGAAATGCACCCAGTACTTAAGGCTTTCATCTTAATTATACATGTTCAAATCATAGACAGATTTTCTCCTTCTGGTCCTGAATATCAGAGCTGCCAAACCCAATTGAATCATCTTCTTTTAAATGCATTTTTTTTTTTTTTTCAGCGTGTGGTTCGCCGTTTTCCCTATTTCCATTGTAAACGAGCACCGGAATTGTGCTGAGGGCCCTTTTCTTACAGGCTGTATTATTCAACCAGCAAATGAAGAAAGGAAAATGCTGATTGCAAAAGAATTAAAAAATGGTCCCAGGCAGCCTCAGGCTTTGGCTAGGGCCAGATGCAGCCAGGCCCAGGACTAGCTCTGCTGGAGCGTGTCTGTCCCTCATCTCCTAGGAAGGGATGGATGGAAAAGATGCTTCTTTGGGGAGGGCATGTCCCTTCAGGGATGGTCTTCCAGGCCTGGGCAGGAAGGAGAGCTTTGGGAGTCTGCAGACGGGTCCTGGCATCTCTATCGCCATCACAGATGCCACACACTTTATTTTGTCATGTCTTGGTTTGAACCATCTTGGGGACTCATCTCCTGGAATCCCTCCAGGGGATGCTTTTGTTGTTACTTGACTGCACTGACATTTGGTGCCTCTGTCTTCAGTGCAGCTCATTGCTTCTGTCTTCCCAGGGTAAGGAGATGGCTGGCGACAGGCTCTCAGACTTCAGATGGGGACAGCAGCTGGCAGCAGAGTGGCTGTAGTCCTTCTGATTGTTCTTTTGTGTCTTGCTTCCTGTCCCGCCCCTGCTCTGGAACTCTCCAGCACATGCTGGGGTCTTCGCATTGACCTCGGGCTTCTCATTTCTCACCAGTTTTACTGTTGTTGATTTCACTGAAGGCCGAAGCCTGGTGTGATGTCTGAGCCCAAGTCTTTGGACCCATTTTACAGTGGGGAGAAAAGTGCCTTTGGTTCAGACCAGGCTCTGGGGTCCAGTTGTAGCATAGAGCAGTTGAGTCGTGTCTCTGTGGTGGTTAATATTGATTACGCTGACAGGATTTAGAATCACACATGAGAGAAGCTTCTGTGAGGTATTGCCTGCGAGGGCTTCTCTAGATTAGATTAACTGAGGTGAGAGATCCAGTCTAAATGTGTGTGGCACCCTGTCATAGGCTGGGCTCACACACTACATAAAAAGGAGAGCATGAGTTGCGGTGGCTTGAATAGGAATGGTCTCATAGATTCATGAGTTTGAATGCTTGTCCCTAAGGAGTGGCACTATGAGGAGGTGTGGCGTCCTTGGAGATATTATGTCACATTGAGTGTGGGTTTTGAGGTCTTCTATGCTCAAGCTTCGTCCAGTGTGGTACACTCTTTCTGCTGCCTGTGGATCAAGATGTATAATCCTCGGCTCCTCCAGCACCATGTCTGCCTTGGTGCCGCCATGCTTACCGCCATGATGATGATGATGAACTGAACCTCTGACTGTAAGCCAGCCCCAGTGAAATGTTTTCCTTTACAAGAGTTGCCTTGGGCATGGTGTCTGTTCACAGCAGCACAGTCCGTCTAAGTCATGAGTTGAGCACCAGGATTCATCTCTCTTAGCTTCTGACTTGTAGATGTCACACGACCAGCTTCCTTATGATCGTGGCACCATGCCTTTCCTGCCATGAGAGACCGTGTCCTTCTGAACTGTAAGATGGAATAAGCCCTTCCTCTCCTGGATCGATTGTTGTTAAGAATTCTATCCCAGCAAGGAAAGTAACCAGTAGGATCCTCCTTGACATCTGACAACCTTCCCCTGTCACCATAACATCCGGTTCCTCCAGGTGCTCATCTGCAAGGTGGGGACATCAGTAATGCTTGTTATAGGTGTGTAGTAAGGCTCCAACGTACCATGTCCATAAGGAGCCAGGACACAGCTGTCCCCAGCACTGTTGGATGCTTCCCTTTTCTCCTGCCCTCCCTCCCCACCCCCACCACTACCATCTGCAGGAATTTGCCAGCTGGTATCTGCAGCTCAAAAACTTAGGGAAGCTGATACCCCAGGGATAGGGGTTGGCAGGTGTTGTAGTTTCATTTCTGTTGCTGTGATAAAATGCCCTGATAACAAGTAGCTTAGAGCAGGAAGGGCTTATCTTCTCTCTCGATTCCAGGTTAAAGTCCATCACTTTGGGGAAATCACAGAGGACAGAGCTTGAGACAGATGGCCACATCATATCCATGCAGGAGCGGAGAGAAATGAATGCACACATACTCAACTTGCTTGCTTGTGCTCAGCTCGATCTCTCTACTCTTACATAGTTCAGGAGCCCCTGCCTAGGGAATGGTGCCTCCTACAGTGGGCTGGGCCTTCCCACACCAATTAACTGAAGATAATTCCCAACAGATTTGCATATGGCAGGTTCAATGTGTCTATCAAAGGGTTGAGTGCAGAAGTCTCAGATGAGCAGACGGCACCCTGTAAAACACCTCCAAGAGTTCACCCAGCAGCAGCGGACTGGGTCATGTTTGTAGAGGCCAGTTCATAGAGAAGACACATAGTCGTATGCTTAAAATGTGTGTTTTGAAAATTCCTTCCCTGGGGAACCGGTGAATTCATGTGAGCTTATTTACAGAGCACCAGCCAGAGGTTAATGACAGAGCACAGGTGAGCTCAAAGCAGCCACGCTGAAAAGCCATCAGCAGCATGGATGTTTTCTCCATAGCTACGTAGATGGAGTCCTTTCCCATTAATCTTCCCCAGCACACACACACACACACACACACACACACACACACACACGCACACACACACACTCATATACATATACACATCATATACATCATATACATCAGATATATCTACGTATATGTATTTCTGAGACCCTCAGGACCAAATGTATTAAGGTAGAACTGCATTAAAAAGGCTGAGAGGAGCTGCTGGAATCTCAGGTGAGGGTCCAGTGACCCTGCCCACCCATCCCTTCTGAGTGCTGACGGATCCTTTAGAGCAGGCAAGGCTGAGCTGATGAAGATGGTGGCCTTTTGGTCAGAGGACTGAGTTCTACAACAAAGCAGAAACCAAGCCTTCACCTTTCTCTTGTGATCTGTCTGCCTCTCTTGGTCTCTTACATTGTGTTCTTGACTGTAAATTGTTTGTTTTTTTCGGGGGGGGGTTGTTTGTTTTGTTTTGGTAGCAAGAGACTGCGTGAGAGGCTAGTGCAGACTTCCGGGGTGCTTGGGGAAGGTGAGACACACATATCCTGGAGGGAGAGGAGAGCAGGCTGCTGAGAGTCATCCCAGGGAGCTGAGAACTCAATGGGGGTCAACACATGGAGCAGGAGATTCCTTGTGAGCACTCTGGGCCCTCTTCCTCCCTTCAGGCTCTCAGAGTCTCAAACTCCACATATGGAGTTTCTCTGAGTCAGGGACCCTGCATGGTTGCCTGTCCTAAGGTCTACAAAGCGGGCCTTGGCAGCATGCCACCGGCCTCCTGTGCTTCAGGAGCTGGAAGCAGAGCCCAGGTCGCTCTAGCTACTTGTTGACAGTTGGCGTTTCTTTGCATATACAAGATTTGCTGGGTTGTTACGATTCAGTCCCCCAGTCTGTGGTCAGGCAGCCCTCTGAACCCAAGACTGTCTATCCTCACTCCCCGCTGTCCCCAGTCTGGGAGCTCTGACATCCGAGCCCTGGTCCCCTAGGTGGGGCATTCACTGCGGCAAGCTCCTTGTGTCTGCAGTGTGTGGAGATGAACAGATAAAGGAGCTAATAAGACACAGTGCTAACTAATTGCAGCGAGCTCGGTAGCTTTGCCTTTTTTTTTTTTAATGCTGAGAGGAGGAGAAGGCATTTACACTGTTCTCTCTTCTACTGGCTCTCTTCTGCAATTATTTCAACTGCGGCAGAAAATGTGCAGATTGCTAATAATTATTAAATCTGATCACCATTAGCCTCCAAGCTCCAAGTAGCATGCTCAGCATCTTCTCGGCTCCTGACCTCCACAGCCAAGTTCAGGTAAAGAGAAGCCACGAAACACTCTCCCAGGGGAGCTTTGTCTGTACCCACTTGTACCTCTTGCCGATGGCCTTTCCCTGCTATGTATGGCCGTTTCTCAAGTTTGTCAACTCTGCACATCTGAAGGTGACTATTGGGCATACCCTGTTCCTGGCGTGTTCAAAATGGGTACTAGAGGGACCTGGCCCTGTCATTGTGGTGGGGAGGGAGAGAACTGAATCAAAGAGGATTGCTATAACTTATCAGACCAGCTGTGTCTGCTTGCAAAAGATCATCATAGCCGGGCTCCTTAGCCGCTGACTCTCAGAGGAGAGGGAGTCACTGGACCGTACCTGAGTATCCAGCCACCCCGTCCAACCAGCCCTATGCAGCTCTGCTCTAACTGAGAGTGGCCTTGGGGCGGGGTCAGGGCATATAGGTTGGGGAAAGTCCATGGACGGTTGGGTGGCCTCCGTCTACGCCATCATGGGAAGTTGTCATCCATGTTGGGTGAGACTTTCCGGTATGGCTGTTCGCTCCTCACCCATGCTATGTAAGTAAGCACAATACATTTATTGATTCTTCAGGGGGAACTTTGGTCTATCATTGGAACTTTGGTCTATCCCCTGTCCTAAGAGAGAACATTCTCAGAATATGTGTTTCTAGTTTAGCTAGGGACCTGCAGGTTGCAGCCGGTGCATTCACAGAGTTAACGGGTGAGAGTTTAGGGAAGGGCTGTTTTGGAGAGATAGGAAGGTGGTACCACATGCACTATGAACTTGGTGCCTTCACGTCTCTCTGGCATGCACAGGGCAGGCATTGTTTTCTGGACAGCTGGGTGATGACTCCATTGCCTTGCCTCTGGCCTCCTGCCTTCTATCCTCCAGGCCTCTGGGATGAACAGCGAGAGAGCTTTCAATCTCAGACAAATGGCAGACCCTCCATCCACCTCGGTCATCAGCTTGTATACCCTTGCCAACACTGTACTGCTACTTTAATCACTCCAGGGCAAAATGGACAGGGACAGGAGGGATTTGAACTCATGTCTCAGAAACCCCTGATAGCTCAAACTATCTGGCTTATCCCAACTCCCCTGTCTTCCTCACTCCTTCCTGGCAAATCACAACAAAGGCTCCTGTGCCCAGGTGTCCTCTTCCTTTTGCTATAACTGACCCCACACGCTTCCCTCTCCCTCCTTCTTCCTCTCCCTCTCCCTCGCTCCCCCCCACCCCCCGGTATTTTCGGGCAAGCTATATTACCTCTTCAGTGACTGTTGTCCTTACCCCCAAATAAGGCAAATAAGGTGATAGAACTGGATTAGAGCGATGTCTCAATGGGTAAGAGGACTTGCTCGATAGCCATAAAGACCCGAGTTCAAATCCCAGGAACCCATGTAAAAAGCTGAATGTGGCCATGCACATTTTAACCTTAGTACTGGTGTGTCTGTGGTGGGGGAGAGGGTATGGAGACACGAAGATTGTAAGGCATGGTAGCTACCAGCCTGGATGAGAAAGTTGGAGCTCCAGGTTCAGTGAGAGACCTGACCTCAAAGGAATAAAGTGGAGAGTGTGGTGGAGGGGGACATGGCATCTTTCTCTGGACTTCACAAGTAGACATCACCATGTAATACACCCACACACATGTGTACACATGTGCATAACACACACACACACACACACACACACACACACACACACACACACACGATGGAAGGAATGGAGCACACGAGGAATGAAAGACATCCGGAGAGGAGCCAGGATGCCATGGTCACCTCCAGCCTGAGCTAAAGAGGAGGGTAAAAGGGTCCAGCTGGAGCTAAGTCTGGGAGATGCCAGAAAGAAGTAATCCTAAGTAGGACAGAGGGCCGTTGGTAAACTTCAGCTCTTTAGAGAGAGTGGGAACAGGTACCTTCTCTTCACCTCCCATCTGCTCCTGCATCCCCAGACACCAAAGGATGCTTCTGAGTCCCTGGCAGGCAGCGATAGGGTGGGGAGGGGTGGGACCAGAAAACTGATTGGTAAGGACTGGGGTTGAGTTGAACCTTGTGGAATCACAAAGCAACACTTCCTGGTTGTGGGACGTTTCCTGGGGAGACATGAACAAACATCTGCTAGCCCCAGAACGGAGTCGATGTCAGACCAAAGATTGGTTCCCCCAAGTCTAACTTGGTGAGGTTACTGGGGTTACCTACATGTACATGGGGGACTCAGCAGAAGCCTCTCCCCTGTCCTTTTCAGCGAGGCTGATGACCCATGAGAGCTGCATCTCTGGAATGCTCTGTTCAACCTGCATGCAGCCCCGCCAGAGTCTCCTTTCCCTATTGCTTATATCGTCTTGGTGAGGAGTCTTGCAAACCAGGTAACTCTCGAAGCTTCTGGAACTTTCTAGGTATCCTTGGCTTTCCATGTCTTAAGAGTCTCCTTCTCCTACCATCTGAGGAGATGACATTTTGACTCAGAGTACATGGCTACACCACATGGGTGAATGGCCTCGTGTCTTAGAAATGGGTGGGGTGGCTCAGAGGAGACCCCATGTTTTACTTTTCTTGTTACTGTGATAAAACCTCCAACAAGAGAGGCATAAGGAAGGGAAGGTTTCCTGTGGCTCACAGTCTGAGTGTGGGACTGTCACAGCAGGGAGTCATGATGATGGGGGTGTGAGGCAGCTGTTACATTGCATCTGCAAGAGACAAAGATTGGTGCTCAGTGCCCTGTCTCCTCTTTCTTCAGCCCGTGGATGGAGCTACCCACAGTCAAGGTGGGTCTTTCTTCCTCAATGAACCCAACCAGAGATTCTCTCACAGACCTCCTCGGAGCTTTGTCTCCTAGATGATTCTAGAACCTGTCAGGTTGAGAATAGCAACTGCTATGCCATACTACAAAGAACCTCCATTTTGACACTTGAGGAAGTTACAGATAGCCAGATGTGAGTGGGCCAGGCAATGTCTGTCATACCTATGCTGTGTACAGAAATCCCCCCAGGAGTCTCATTAAAATGTAGATTAATTAATTAATTTATTTATTCAGTGTGTGTGTGGTATGTGCACATGTGTGTACCTATAAGTGTGTGTAGATGTGCTCGCCTGTGCCTTCCTACATGAAGGCCAGAATTCCATGCCAAATGTCTTCCATCTATGAATCCGCTCTAAGGGACTTAAGGGACTGTCCAGGCAGCCAGCTGTTTTTCCAAATTGTATAATTTTGGAGGCTAGGTTCTTGTGCTTCCTATATATTCAGGTGAGAATTTGTTCTTGGATCTCTGGCGAGGTTGAAGACTAGTTATAGTCTCATAATCAAACTTAAGTTGTTTAGCATTTGAGGAAGATGATGAAGATTTCAAAGGATGATTTTCAGATGACAATGCAGGTTAAAATCAGAACAAAATTCAGGCATAGAGTTGTAAACGCTTTAAGTTAGGATAGATGTTAGAATAATGTACCTAAATGTGACAAAATTGACGGACTGGACGTTATTAGTGTATCTCGTACCTTATAGTTTCCATAACTGTTAGAACTGTATCCAGTGTTTATCTGAGAGAAAATGCCTCTTAAGAGACAAAAAGGGTCAGATACTGTGGATTGGCTCTAATGTGGTTTATGTTAATTCAGCTCCCAAAATTACACAAGAGTTCACAGGTCTGCGCGTGAGACGCTGACAGTCCCTGCCCTCACCTAGTTCTAATTGGTAAATAAAGTGGCCGGCCAGTGGCCAATGGCTGGGCAGGGAGACAGAGGCAGTACTTTTGGATTACCTGGGCAAGGGACCAGGAGAGGAAGGAGGGTTAGAATCGTCATGATGGGGAAGCAGAAAGAACATGCTACAATATGTAAGAATCAGGGTAGCATGGCCTCAGGGGCCACTCTCCTGATTGAGTCTGCTGTAGCAGAAATGGAATATAGATTATATATAGATTATAGAGAATAATTAATAATTCAGGAATATCGGGGGTGGGAGTGTGCTAGCCATAGGAAGGTTTGGAAGTGTCCAGCCATCGAGCCATTAAGGCATATTAAAATAGAAGGCTGTGTGTGTGTGTGTGTGTGTGTGTGTGTGTCTTTCATTTGTGAATCTGAAACCTTTGGGTGGATGTAAAGGAGGCACACGCTCCCAGCTTGGAAGTACAGAGTGGATTTCCCTGTACCACTACATCCACCTTACTTTTTGAGACAAGGTCTCTCAGTGAATCTAGAGCTCACGGTTTGGGCTAGCCTGGCCCCTAGGAGCAATCCCGTCACGCTCTTCCCAACCCCAACCCCCTGCACGGAGGTTATAGGCACACAATGCCTGGATTTTATGTGGGCGCTGGGGATTTGAACTCAGGGATCTGAATTCATGCTTGCTCAGCAAGCAGTACACCCCCTGAACTATTTCCCTAAGATGCAGATTCTGACTCAGCAGTCTGGGTTGGCTGGGGATGCCACATACCCTGTCCCAGGGGCGCCGAGTACCTGGTTTACCACACTGAGTTGAGCCTTTCTTCCGCTCTTCTCCAGTGACACTTATCAGGTCTGGGGTGCTCAGACTGCCCCTACCACACGTTAATCTCTGACCAGTCCTTCTAGCCACTTTCCATCTGCATACTCCTCCAAAGTGCCTTTGACGGCCATCTTTTCTCTCTCCACCACAGGTGAGGGGCCATGAAAGCGGTTTACCATCTGGCCAGAAATCAACTTTCCCAAGAGAGCCTGACCTAGGAAAGCTTTCAAATAAAAGTTTAATTGGCTGCAATTAACACAAACAAATTGGTCTGCCACGGCCGCAATGATCAGTTCTCCTCTCTAAAGTCCAACTCTCCCTTTGCCAGAGAAAGTCCTAGGAAGAAGGACTTTCGAGATGTTCGTAGTCCCTGCTCAGCTCTGGTGGGCTGGATGCTCGCTCCTTTATGGCTAAGAGCCAGGGCTGCAGAAGAGACGGGTGAAGAGATCTTTCCCGAGCCTTGACTACGTGCCAGCACAGGACTGAGGTGGGCATCCACCTTGCTTTGTCCTCTTTCCACAGTGGCATCAGTGAGAGGCAGAGACTTGGCAGAGTGTGCTGCCAAAGCTGGGTTTGAGTTTGTGTCTGACTCTGAAATCAGTACATGGCTTCAGATAAGACTGAGGGAAGAAGAGATAAAGAATGGATTATTACTCTTGGGGACCTATTTAAGTGCCTGGGGTAGGTCATGCTAATAGCTTAGTAACATCAATTAGCAAGATAGATACTGTTTTAATGTGTGTATGTGTGTGTGTATGTGTGTGTGTGTGTATGTGTGTATGTGTGTGTATGTGTGTGTGTATGTGTGTGTGTATGTGTGTGTGTGTGTATGTGTGTGTGTATGTGTGTGTATGTGTGTGTGTGTGTGTGTGTGTGTATGTGTTTGGGAGGGAACATGTGAGCCACAGCACCCCTGTGGAGGTCAGAGGACAACTCCTCTCTTCTCCTCCCCTCCCCCTGCCCTCCCTCTCCTGTCCTACCTCCCCTGACCTCTGCTTCCCTCCCCTTCCCTCCTAGGCTCTCCCCTCCCCTCTGCCCTCCCCTCCCTCCCCTCCTCTTCCCCACTCCCCTCTCTTCCTCTCCTCTTCCTTCCCCTCCCCTCTGCCCTCCTCCCCTGCCCTCCTTTCCCCTACTCTCCCTTCCCCTACACTTCCTTTCACCCCTCCCCCTCCCCTTTCCTTGCCCTCCCCTGTCTTTCCCTCCTCTCCCTTGTCCTCTCCTCCCCTCCTCTGTCCTCTCTTCCTCCCTTCCCTCCCCTCCTTTCTTTCCTTTGCCCTTCCCTCCTCTCCCCTGTCCCTTCTTGTCTGTCTCACCTTTTCATTCTTTCTCAAAGCTGGTTAAGATGCAGTGACCTCCCATTGTTGATTCTGAGACGTGGCCTCTTTAGTGTCTCAGATGCATGCTGCCAGCCAGGGTGCTGCTTAAGTTAGGTCTTGGGGTGCTCACAGTGGGTGGGGCAGAGCCCAGTTTTTCTATGATGCCTCCTTTATAGTAGGAAGTGTAATCTTGGCCATTTTTCATCTTTTGAGTGATGTCATTCCTCCAGCCCTGGGGAGTCAGGAAGTGAAGATTCAGGGCAGCCCTGTCTTCCAATTTAGCACATCATGTAGGCAAGAGGTGGCAGAGGCCATGGGGTCTGGGTTTACAATGCTGAGGGCACTGGGTGAGCGGAAACCAGCATGCATCCCTCCATCCTCAGGGTCACCTGACCTCCCTCGTTCTCTCTGTCTGTACAGTGGATGTCCTTTTAAGATCTCCAGGCCCTTGCAGAATAACAGTCTGAAGACCTTCAAGCTGGACCGAGGGAAGTCCTTCCAGAATAGAGACTTGTTCCTGCTGACTGAAGAGGAAAGGACAACTGGCCCAGTGTCCCGGAAGCAGTGAGAAGATCACTCAGGCAACATTCCTGAAGTAAAAACTGCCATCGTTTCTTCTCCAGACTTCGTCTCTATGATGGGGTGGAGAGATTCCCCTCACCTAGACCAAGACTCCTGGATTCCATCCTCCCTGCTTTGCCCTCCTCCTTGGGTCTCCCAGGCCCAGGGTGGTACCTCTCCTCTGCCTCCTCCTTCAGCAAATCAATTTGAGCAGTGAAGAGAACAAGGCCATCACAGTTAACACCACTCTGCCTGAGAGTCGCCGGGTCTCCGCTATTCATCATTCCTAATTAATTAAAAAGTAATTACTTATGGATCCGACTTTCATTATTTACACCCCCCAGGCTGCGAGGATATTACTTTCCCCTGTCCCTCTGGTTTCCTAAGCTGCACTAGTGCCAGTGATTGCTCTGCCAAGCTCGGTGAGGTCCAAGTACATGTGGGTAGCCTTGTCAGGGCGTCGGCAGCACCCACAATGGGTCACACAGGCTGTGGGGGAACTGTAGAACCTTCTGGGAGCTCAGGAAGGAACTTTGAGGCGATGAAGGTGCTCTGGTCAGCACAACATGGCGGCTTAGCCCTCTTGAGATGGGAGCTGTGTGTGTGTGTGTGTGTGCATGCGTGCACATATGTGTGTGTGCCCATAAGCACATGTGTGCACGTGCAGGAGCATGCACCTACAAATGCTCATATGTGCACATGCATTCTAAGCCACAGGACAACTTCCAAGTGTCATTTCTCTGCAATGCCAGCCATCTTGTTTTGAGACTCTGTTTTTCACGGTCCTGGAGCTCACCAAGTAGACCAGGCTGGCTGGGCAGTGAGCTCCAGGGATCCTCTCTCTCTCTCTGCTTCCCCAGCGCTGAGATTATATGTGCACGCCTCCGCACCCAACAGTTTTATGTGGGATCTGGGGATTGGAGCCAGTCTCATGCTTGCCAACCAAGCACTTTCCTGACTGATCCACCCCTTCCCCTCCCCCGAATCTCCCCCCCCCCCCACAGCTTTCACTCTGCACCTTACAATCTCCACTCCCAGGCTTCCGGAGTGCTTCACATAGGATAAGTAATGCTGGCAGATAGAGAGGCAATGCTGGCTGTGACTGTGCCGGCTGCACAGTGTGCCGCCACTGTGTCCCTGTTCAACTCCCCATCTTCCCCACCAATGGCTTTCTTGGCCTCACACTTCCTTCCTCAAGGCTCTATTTGTGTCCTCTTGGGGGTCTATAAGTGACTCTAGGCTAATGATTCCTGGGCTCTACCTGCTCTTCCCTCCTCTTGCCCCTGTAATAAAGTTGCCACCTACAAGGGCATTTGACATCTGAGGCCTCCTCCACTCTCTGGAGTGTGAGCATACTTGGTAAGTGGTTTCCTTGGGCTTCCTGTCCTCAGCTCTAAGAGCATGCTCTCATTCTCAGAGTGGCTGGTGAGGAATCGATGTTGGCAGACCTTCAGTTAATTGCAGTTATTATTGTCAGAGGAGGGGGCCTGGGCCAGGTCGATGGTTTCCTTACATCTGTGGCCAGCGCATTTTGAGCAGAGCTGGGGATCCAACCGGGGAAGCACTTGAGGAAGGGTGGCCTGCTGTGAATTCTCTGGTCCAGGAGCAATATATGTCCTGAGCAGCAGGTGTGAAGTGTGGGGGTGAGAGAAATCCTCAAGCGTTACATTCTGTTCTCCTGAAGACCCATACTTGTGTGCTGGGAAACTGAGGGTGGAGTTTGCGGTGTCTCTGATCATCAATGGCCACAAGGACTCTCAGAGGGGCCGTCCTGCCAGGCTCTCTCTGTGACACATCAGGGAGGTAGCAGCTGTACCTGCCTGTCCACAGCAAACATGTCTTAGCATTCCACTCAGTGTGCATTAGACACGAGCAAGTAGGCCGAAGAGGCCATGCTGGAGCTGGGGGAAGGAGAGCCTGGGAAGGAGAAGTGGGGGCAGGAGGCAGGAGGGGATGATGGGAGGAGGAGGGATAAACTGTCAAATCACTCCAGGAGACCTGACAGCTCACACTGTGGATCCGGGAGGGGCTCTGTGCTCTGAGAAGTGCCTCAGCCCCCCAGAAAGCTGAGTCTGCATATTCAAATGCAAAGATGCAACAGTCATCCTGGCAGGGCCAGGGCTCCCCTGCCAACTCCTGTGAAACTTCCCAGACTTTGTACCTACCGCAGGCCTTACCTGTCACCCCACAGCAGATGCTCTCTCCCCGTGCTTCTGTAAATGGGGCTCATCTCCCCTCCCATGAGCCTGTGTGGTCTTTGTTTCCTTCCCCAATCACACTGGACAGTGATGTATTGGGGTATTAATTGTTGTACTCCTCCTATTGCTGGGGAAAAGATCAGAATGTCCAGAGCTATTTGGTTGGGCTTTCTGTATTCTCACTCTCTCATCCCACTGGTAGACTTCGTGTTTACTGTGGCCACTTATCCAGATCACTGTAGAAGCTGTGAAAACCCCTCTCCCCTCCCCTGACCTCTGGGGGTAGCCTCAGCTCACCAAGGACAGGATGCTCATGCCCAGAGGGTGGAAGACAACACTGAGACTTCTCAGGAGGAGTTTAAAAAAAAAAAAAGAAAGGACAACATCTTTGGTCGGAATGAGAAGTTGGGGCCTTCTGAGCTCTGCAGCCATTAAGCATAAGGTGCCCTGTGGGGGTGGGGCATGGGATGTGGGGTATGGGCTTGGGAACTGTGGGTTCAGGAACCAAGACTTCACGCCTCAGCAGAGCCCAAGACTTAACTTAGGACTCATTCCGGGAAGCTGCTAGATCTCATGAGACCAGGATAGACCATAGATTTCCCCAGAAATTTTACTTCGGAAGAATAGCTGTCTCCTTCCTATGACCCTGGGCGAATAAGGGAGCCTGGCATGGAACAAAATCGTGTTTTCTTGCTGTTCTCATGGGGTGGGCTTGGACTTGGTTTGAATTCCACTTAAGTAAAATAAAGCCAGGTTCCGTTTCTCATACCCTCAAGATGGTAACTGCAAATTTCTTCATTGTAGAGCAAGGGGGTGGGGCACAGCGAGAAGACTTCATTAAACCAATGGCTTTGCTGTTTCAGGTTCTTCCCTCTGAACTGCATCTCGTCCCATCTCCTCTGGTCGATGGGTGTGGTAAAGGGTCACGACAGGAGTGTGGCAGTTTCTGGTTGTGGTGAAGTGTCTAGGACCCTGCGTGGATATGTGTGTGTGCCCAGCATGTGCAGTTCTCCTAGTTGCTTAGCTTCACGAAGTTGTCAGCTTGACACAGCACAGTGTTATCTGAGTGGGTCTCAGCCCAGGCATTGCCAGGATCAGATTGGCCTGTGGAGCGTTTTCTTGATTGCTAATTGACATAGGAGGACTCAGCCCACTGTGGCGAGCCTTGGCTGTATAGGAAAGCTAGCTGAGCAAGCTGGAGGGAGAAAGCCAGTAAGCAGCTTTCTTCCATGATACGTGTCTCTGTTTCTGTTTCAGTTCCTGTCTTGACTTCCCTCAACAGATTGTGACCTGAAAAACTAGGCTGAAATGAACCTTTCCCTCCTCGACCTGCCTTTAGTCACGGCATTTACCACAACAACAGAAAGAAAATAGGGTGCCTTCCCCAAACCCTAGCCATCCTGGGCTACCCAGCTGTCCCTTCCAATACTGCTCTAGGGTGGCCTTTAGTAAACCTCTCTTAATTCAGGGACTGCACACAGGCAGGGGTAGCCTAAGAGCCAGGGTCACACAGGCTTTCTAACGAACCCCTTTAAATGATGTGGGGTTTAGCATCTGATGTCCCTGCCTCCCAGGTGACACTGGTTTCTCTCACTACTTCACCTCAGGAAATCCAGTGTGTTAAGGTTTCCCACTATGAGTGTTCCTCAGAACCCCTAAAGAAAGCTGGCTGTACCACCCTCCTACAAACCTCTCTGCAAACAGTGTAATCTCAGGGGGAACAGACTGGCTCTTTTCCCACGGTCCACCTCTCATCACCTTCTCTCCTGGCTCTTCCCAGCATTCCCTGCCCTCTATCAATAAAGATTCGCCTAACTGTGAAATGCTTGCAGATCTCCCATGGTCCCCTGTGTCCCTCCAATCAGACTCCTTTTGGATCATCTGATAGAGTCCTAACCGGTTTGCACAGGTCCCCGGCTCCACCACAGCATCTGGTGTGCTAAGAGAAGCCAGACAGTCTCTGGCAATGAACATGGCGAGATGCAGCTTGGGCAAAGGCAATCAGAGGAGCCAAGATGCGGGCAGAGGCAGTACTCTGCACTCTCAGAGGAAGGGAAGGTCTAGGGATGGATTGCTCTCTTGCGACCCCGGAGATGTGGATGGGCATCTCTGCCTGCCCAGGATCTTTATGAAGGAAGCGAGATGGACACGGTCTCAAGACTCTTGCTGTTTAGCAATTTAGGCAGAGGGGGTCGGTGGCCTGCAAATTAGCTGAAGATCGACAGTAAGCAGGAGGGGAGGGCAGAGTTCTTCTGCATGCATTTAGGCGTCCTTGATTAGCTGTAGCTTTATAAATCGCCAGGGTTGAAGGTTTCTATGCCAGGTTAATGGAGTGAGGCAGAGGGCTTAGGGCTTCAATAGAAGATATGGAAGAGTCTCACTAGGCTTGTTGGTAGACAAAATGTTTATCCTCTTCCCCTAACTCAGGTATTGAACCCTCCATACCCCTGGCGTGATGGCATTTAGAGATGAGGCGTATTAGTTACTTTTTCCAGTTCTGCACCAGACGGCAACTTAAGGAAAAAGAAGGGTCGCTTTTGGCTCACAGTTTGAGAGTACGGTCCATCACGGTGAGGAACACACGGCTTTAGAAACACAAGGCAGATGGTTACATTGTATCCACAGTCAGGAGCGGGACTAGACGAATGCTGGTGCCGGTTTGCTTTCTTGTTTTCATTAAGCCCATAGGACGAGGTCTCCCACATTCAAAGTTGGTCTTTTCATCTCAGATAAACCTGTCTGGAAACACCTTGGTAGACATTCCTCAAGGCGTGTCTCCTAGGTGATTCTAACTTGACAGTGACATCTAACCATCACCGGAAGTGACTAGGATGTGATGAGGTTATAAGGCTGGAGCTTGTGTGGTGGGACTTGTGTCTTAGTGAGGCGACACACTGGGGAATTTGCTGGTTTCTCTGTCATGTGAAGACACGTAGAGAAAGTAGCTGTTTTAAAGGTAGGAAGAATGCTCTCCGTGCAGCTCCTGACCTCAGCCTCTGGCTCTGGCTCTGGCCCGGCTCTGGCTCCGGCCCCGCCTCCAGCATTATGTTCTGCAGTGTCTTATTACACAGCTTGAGCTGCCTCTCATACTTTCTCACTCCATCTGTACTAAATACACATTGTGAGCTGAGTTGGGTTCCTCAAAACTTGTACATTGAAATCTTCACCTCTTTGGACCTGAGACTGTAACTGTATTTGGAGATACAGTTTTGACAGGCGTAACCCAATTCAGACGAGGTTATCAGAGAAGGCCCTCATACAACAGGACTAGCATCCTTAGGAGAAGATACCGGGATGTGACTACCTATCAAGGGAAGGCTGTGTGAAGATACAGGGAGATGACAGCTCTGTGTAAATTGAGACGGACGCTGGCTCACTGTAGGTAGTGAGAGAAAGACCCACAGTAAATCATGCTAATCACAGAGGTTATGGTGACAACAGACACTGGGGTTAAAGTGAAAGTTGGGGGTTGGAATAGCAAATCTTGGAATACTGAGGAAGATAAATAAGAGACAGCTACTCTGGGTAGATAAGAGGAAACACAGAAGCAAGGCCAGCATCCTCAGGTCAGGTGGCCGGCTCCCCATGAAGCCCTGGGGAACATGCACAAGTCTGCCTTTTCATGGGTTCATGATGTAGCACAGGTGATCCCAGCAGGCTCAACTGTGAGAAGGATGTCTTCTTACCGGAAGCTCCTGCCACATGGTTCAGGACAGAGCTCACACTGACCACCCCGTAGCCGAGGAGTTAAATGTGAGGTAACCCGTATTCACATCTTGGAAGCTGTGACAGGAGTTAGCTTCATGCTGACACTACAAGCTAGCAACACACACAGAGAGAGCATAGTTTGATCAGCAGCAAGCAAGACAACCGCAAGATTGGCCGTGGCAACACGGGCCGGGGTGTGACGGCTAATCGGACAGTTGAAGTCGGCAGCTAACAGAGGAAGTCAGAGGTAGACAGAGGAGAGTGTCAATCACCCTCAGCTGGGTGGGCAGCGTGTGCACAGAGTGTGATCATCTCCCTGGTTGGTCCAGGGAGGACCTGCCTCGTGGCATAGGTGTAGATCCTCCAGTGGCTTGGATCAAGCTAGAGAAGGAACCAGTCTCAGCAGAAATCATCTCGGTCTTTGTTCAGTTTCTGTCCTAAGTTCTACAAAAAGCAGTTCTTTCCCTTGGGAACCCCTCCCACATGTGGGAGTTTCCCTCACCTTTTCTCAGTTTCTCTTCATAAAGCTTTAAAAAAAAATATCGCTAATCTGCATGCCTGTCCTAGTTTCGAATTTTATCAGTATTAGTGAACTCAAGAGTCACTGACCCACGTTGACTTAAAAAAATATTTATTCAGTATGTGTGTTTGTTTGTATATATGTGTGTGTGTGTGTGTGTGTGTGTGTGTGTGTGTGTGATGGTGTTTTACCACCATGAAAGAAAAGTAATGTTTACGCAGGGCCCACCGGAAGAGCAGCAAGTGCTCTAACCACTAGGCGACCCGGCTCAGGCTGACTTTTGGTGACTGTTGAGTTCCTGGCACCTCAAGTCTCTGAGTTGTGCCCATATGGGCTGAAAAAGGTCCCCATCATTTCAAAAATACATCAGAACATGACCATGCTTCTCCCTGACCTCAGCCTCCAGCCTGCAGCCTGAAGAATTGGAACACAGGCCCATGCCTCTCTGCTGCTGCATAAATTGACAGACTCCTCTTTCCTGCAGTCTCCACGCAGGAAAGGTTTCCCTGCATGGTGGGCCGTGGCGGGAGGTGTCTCTTGCCCCCACAGCCATTGTCATTTTTCTGAAAGGAGTCCCCCATTCTCATGTGGAACCCTTCCCAAAGCAAGCCTGTAGTTCTGCTGAACGGCCCCATTCTTCCGTTTCCTACCGGGCTGAGCCAGTGATGAGTGGCTCTCACCTTCCTGCTGCTGAGGTTGGGTTCAAGATGGGATAGTGATCACCAATGAGTTCCAAGTCTGGGACCAGGAAGATGGCTCAGGGGGTCAGGAGCCTGCTGCCCAGTCTGACGGACTAAGGAGAGAACCTACCTCTGAACATTGCCTTCTGACTTTCTCCCCCTTACTCTGGCACATATGAATTAAAAAAAAAACTTTAAAATACCCCAATTCTGGTCCTTAGACATAGGACCAACTTCCTGTGTAACTAGAACCTGATGCCAGGCTAGGGCCATGCTGGGGTCTACCTCTGGGCTCTGTGCTTACTGGGCAATCGTTTCATGATCTGAGCTACATCTCCAGCGCCATATGTCTCCCCCTTCCCTTCATTACCCCCTCTCGTCCTCTTCCATTTAAATTGCTTCCTCCGCTCACATGCTTTTCTCATTTTACTTTCGTGTCATATTTAATATACATATATATAGATTATACACATTATATATATAATCTAGATTCCACATATTAAAGAAGACGTGACATCTGTCTTCCCGTGTCTGGCTTTCTTCACTTAACTTGATGATCTCCAGTTCCATCCATTTTCCTGTAAACGACATAATTCCATCGGCAATTTCACATTCTTAACACGAAGAGACCCGGGGACATGCTCAGTCAACTCCCAGGTCCCCTATTCTGACCCTACCCCGCACTGAGGCGCCTGTAGAATTAGAGGAAGAGACAAAGATAAAAAATACAACTGAGCACCTCCCCATAGAGCAAAATAAAGAGCCAAGGCAGGAAGGAAGCCAGAAGACTAAATATAGTCAGGGAGTGAATCTTGGAACCCAATGAGGTGGGAGAGAAAGCCTGGGGTGCCAGCAGTGTGGGAATGAGGGGGAAATGAGGGAACTTGGCTCTGGGGGATGAATGGAATCACCATTGATAGTTTTTGAGAGATTCTAAACAAGATTTTTCATCGAATTTCACTTATTCTTGGTCAACAAAATACAGAATGGCATTGGCTCATAGCTTTCCAGAGCCTAGGCTGCACACCTTCCTGCTGGGCCACAAGAGGAAACAGTTCTGCTTGTGTGCCAGGCGCTGGGTCCTTTGCATGGTTTCCTCACAGTAATCCTACCAGGGTTGCAGGATGTAGGATGCTGTCAGGTCAGGTACCCAAGGTTTGCAGAGGACATGGCTAAGGTAGGCGGGGATAGCATATGAGCCCCCCACCCCGTGTGTGTGTGTGTGTGTGTAGTGTGTGCGTGCATGTGCATATATACATGTGGGTATCAGAGGCTAACCTTCAGGTTCCAACCCTTGACCTTTCACTTTGCTTAAGACAGGGTCTCTTTCCTGCTGTGTAAGCCAGACTAGCTGGACTGCAAGCATCTGGATAGTCCCCTGCCTCTACTTTCCACTTCACACAGGTAGATGAAAGATTTCAGATGCTCGAACCAGTGTATGCAGGTTGTGCTGGGTTCTGGGGACTGGAACTTAGGTCACCAAAATTGTGCAGTACCACTACCACAGAACCGTCTCCCTAGTCCCTCGTCCCCCCTTTTTTCCCAACAGCAATAAAAGAAAACAAAGCTATGGATTTGAGAGTGAGCAATGAAAGGTGGTTTATAGAAAGGGGTGGAGGGAGAAAGCAGAAAGGAGGAAATGATGTAATTATATTATAGGATATATATATATATATGTATGTATATGTATATATGTATGTATATATGAAAGATAATTCAAGGATTCAGATGCTGCATGGAGAACACTTCAGGGAAAGGTTGCTTCAGCAGCCCACTGATTTCTCCGAAGAGCCTGTAGTTTTCCCATCCAGGCCCTTGAAGCCTGTCCATCTCGCTGCCTCCAAGGGGCACTTTTCTCACACAGATAATTTTGTATCGTCGCTGTCTGCTTTCAGCTCACCTGCCACCATAGCACCCAGCATTCCGACTGCCCTGCGATTTTCTCTGTACCTTTCCCCTGGTTCTATTTCTGGCCTTATTCATCCCCCTCCCCTCCCCTGCCCCACTCTACTCCCACCCCCATCCCCACCCCCACCCTCATCCCTGCGCTTTCGTCTCTTTTAAGGGGAAAAACCTCCTTTTATGAATACAGACTGTAAATATGAGGCTGGCTCATATTTACATAGACGCTCGAAGAGGAAAGAAAATTCCCTAGCCCTGTCATCTAGACACGCCCACCACACAAGTGATGATTGACACCTGTCTGTCACAGACATGACCACACCCAGCTTGTCAATGCCTCGGAGTGATTGGCAGACCTGGAACTGACAGGAACTGTGCAGGGAGGAGCCTATATTGGTTACAACCCTGTGACCTCAGCAACTTAACGGAAGAGGGATTTCTACTGGCTGAGGGTTTGAGATGGATTATCATGGTGGGGAAGGCATGGGGGTCTCTCTCCACGGTGGTGGGGCACATGTAACTGGAACTGAGGAGAACTTGTTCTGGCTCCGTCCCACTAAAAGACCCCAGGCTACAACAAATAAGTTTCACTCCCCAGCCACCTACTTCTTCCAGCTGGGATTTACCTCCTAAAAATCCTATAACCTCCCCAAATGGAGTCACCAGCTGGGGACTGAGTGTTCCCGTGCACAAGCCCGTGGGGGACATTTTACATTTAAACCTTAGCAGAGCCCCTCGGCTGGGCTGCTTGCTGCTTGGGTTCGGTGCCTAGAGGCAACTCAGCCTGGCTTAGTGCCCTTTCTATGGGGACCCTCCAGAGAGGAAAAGTCTTTATTTCCTGTGCAAAGTGGCCTCCGAGTGAGAGATCAAACTTTCGAGAGAGCTGAAAAGCAATTAACTTCACTCAAAGAGAAGGATATTGTTTTGTGCCACTAGACAGCTTTTTTTTTTCCCCTAGAAAAATTACGCCCTCAAAATCAACATTTGATTTAGTCTTTGTTCGTTTTAAGAATGCTGTGAGGATATGCCCAGGCAACATGGGACCCTGTTAAAAAAAAAATGATGTAGCTGAAATAATTTGAAGGCTGGATACAGCTCTGCATTTGTTCCTCTGGAAAGCCTGTACCAATTTACACCTCAGAGCAACATGGAAGGAAGGCAGGAAGGCCCAGCTCTTCCCAGGCGTAGCTGTATTGGGAGTTAGAATTTTAAAACATTTGCTTGATGGGGCAAATATTGCTTTGTTATACATTTGTTTGCAGCAAAGCCACATAGTTCCTCGTATTGTTACTATTAATCTCCTGGGTTTTCTTTGGTGTTTCTCATTGTTTCTGTCTATTCTTGACTCATTACCTTGTGGGAGCTCTTTACATATTGTGGCCCACGTGCCCATGATCTTAGTCCCTCTACAGCTGAATAGGTATGCAGAGGTGGCTACAACAGGGTCAGGCATAGTGGTGCATACCCGTAACCTGAAGAGGGAGGGAGGAAGATCGGGAGCCTGAGGCCAGTCTCCCATACTTAATGCACTGATGGCTTTCGGAGTTGCTTTGATGAAATTCCCTGACTAAAGCAACTTAAGGGGTGTAGGGAGATGGTTCAGCAAACGAAGAGTGGAGGATAGTACTTCCTTGTCCAGCTCCCGTGTTGAGCAGCTCACAATCACCTCTAACTCTAGCTTTGGGTGATCTGATGCCCTCTTCTGGCTTCCCAGAGAAACTGCACTCATAAGCACACACATGTATCCTCCTCCTCCTCTTCCTCCTCCTCCTCCTCCTCTTCCTCCTCTTCCTCCTCCTCCTCCTCTTCCTTCTCCTCCTCCTCCACTTCCACCTCCTCCTAGGAACTTAAAGTAGCATTTATTTTGGTTCACTGCAAGAATTCCTTTAATCACGGTGAGGATCAAGGTGGCAGGGGTGTTAGGTGGCTGCTCACCCCTCATCTACAATCAAGGGGCAGATTTATTCGATCTAGGACCCCAGCTCAGAGGATGGTACTGGTCTTCTTTAGGGTGAATCTTCCCATTGTAAGGAAACTAAGCTGGATAATCCCTCACAGGCATGTCCAAGAGACTTGTCTCATGGGTGGTTCTAGAGCCTGTCAACTTGGCCATCAGTGTTAATCGTCACACTTAGTGAGACCCTGCCTCAAACACACACACACACACACACACACACACACACACACACACACACACGGCTACGAAAGCTGCCATAACACAGAGATCTGGATTCTTAGGCTGACTCTGTAAACACTTCTGGGTTCCCAAATTCTAAACTTCCAACACCAGCCCTTTCCTGTCCTGGTTTTGGGGCAGCCTGTCGGCATCATCCATATGTTGCCAACACTCACGTGTATAATGGGAGACAATTTCACATTGCCCAAGATGCAGAATTTGCTGAGGTTGATCAAAGCCATTATGGAGAGTGACTGGACTCCCACATGTGGCGCTCGGCAAGTGGGGACAGCTCAGCGTTTGCAGCCAGTTAACAATTACTGGAGAGAAAATCTCCAGGGCTGATGAGATGACAGATACTTCAAAAGAGAGATATTTGGGGTTTCAGAGGACGAAGACAGGCTATTGGGAAAATTGATGATGCCTTTATACACACACACACACACACACACACACACACACACACACACATTTTTTAAAATGTCCTGTTCAGGATTGCAATGCAAAAATCAGACATGAAATCAAGCCTGCGTTGTGTAGCGCCACCAGACAATCTTGTCAGAGAAATTAAGCCCCTTGAATCAACATTTCATTCTTTATTCATTCGAAGAATTAAAAAAGGAGCTGCATTCACAGCCCTCTTTTGTCAAACGGAAGCAAAAGCAAACTGTTTCGTAGTTTGGCGTTTCTTTTAAAATATAAAATCACAATCAAGCCTTATACTTCTCCATCTTCTACACAGACCTGCTGTGTGACCTTCCTTTCTCTAATCCTCATTTCCCTTGGCCAATGAGGATGCTCAGTCTTTATTCTGGTGTGTGTGTGTGTGTGTGTGTGTGTGTGTGTGTGTGTGTGACAGAGAGAGAGAGAGAGAGAGAGAGAGAGAGAGAGAGAGAGAGAGAGAGAGAGAGCTGCTTCTTCTGTCCACAGCTCAGGGCTCTCTTAAGCCCCAGTTCTAATCCTGGAGACCATGAGGAGGCATGTTGCCCAGTCAGTGTCCTGGTGTCTAGTCGTGCAGGGTGCTTGGGGTCACAGAAGCATCTCAGCTAGAGGCTGGATCATTTGCCATGACAACCAGCCATGAGTCTGTCAGAGGCCTCCCATCAGTTGGTAGCTCAGCTCCTGCTGGGTCTGGCTCTGCAGCCAGCCAAGGCTAACCACAGCTCCTGTTCTCCCTGGGCAGCCTTTGAGGAACTTTTAAAAGCCTGGACCAAAGTATGAAAATAGATTTTGAAGAAACAGCTTCTAGGTGTATGAATGGCATTCTCGCTGGAGTTCGGGGCTGGACCTATTACCCTCAGTTAAGGGTGAACTCACATAACCAGCTGAAATCTGGAGACCACCTCGAGCCTCTGTTCATCCCCTTCCCTTTTCTGCCCCCACCCACGTGGCTCCCAGAGGTTTAGAAGCTGTTTTCTTTTTTCCTGACCTCCTCCCACTATTCCTTCTGAGGGAGACTGCTTCTCGAAACTCTAACTCAGCCTTCTGTGGGCATTAGCTTCATTGTTGTAAAGAACGGGGGGGGGGGGGCAAAGCTCATGTTTAAACTTTAACAGGTGTTTTGGCTCCGTTTCCGTTTGCTTATCATCTGCTTTGTCACGCGAACCGTTTAGCAGTTCTGTGGGTCTGTATCCACCTGTTCTCTGTCTTCGTCACTTTCTGTTGCCTCTGAGCCCTTTTCAAATCTATTTACACTTTGATTTCTTCGCCTAGTTTGAAATTCATCTGGGATGCCTTTCTGCACTCAGGGCGGGGTGTGCCATATTTAGTCACCGATGCTGTGGAGTCGGCTGGAAACAGGCCCATGAACCCAACAAGGTATTCCCATCACTCTCACACACACACACACTCTCATCCCTTACAGGTTAGCCTGGTCTAGTTCATGGTGTCTGACCATGCTGTGGCTGCAATCAGGGCCCCTACCGAACCTCATCTGCCTCAGGCCAGTAATCTATCAGGGTATGTTCTTAGGGGTGGCAGTGGCCTCTGAGGGCCAGGCTGGCCATGTGAGCTCTCAAATGCCTTTGTGTGCATTGTATCTGGTCGTATGTCATTGACTGTAACATTCTAAGGTCACCCGAGGTCACCTGCCCACCGGGGCTAGGGGAAGGTACAGATGTGCAAATGGTCACCTCTGCTAAGAAATCATCAAAAGTTAATCCATCTCCAGCATGAAACCTATTTGGCAGCAGCATCACCTTCAACCAACAAGTCACCTCTTTCTAGGGTCTAGAACGGTGAGGGGAAGGGATGCCATAGCAGGAGATTGCAGACAGGCAGACACACCAGGGGAGACACAGATGTAATAGTTTCTTTTTGTCTTCTTTTGATGAGCTAATGAGGGTAAGTAGGCTTACTTACCTACGAGTGTGGTATTTCTTACAGGAGCATAGCCGCCTTACCAGTGGCTACATCACCGAACAAAGTATCTCTCGTATCCCTACTCAACACTAATTACCTATATAGACCCTCAGTGAGGTAGAGGGCCTCGTGAGGTCCCTTTTCCCTCCAATGCTAATGGGCCCAAACTTAAGCCTGTCTTGTGCAGGTAGCCATTGCTGCTGAAGATTCAAGAGTGTATCTGCCATGTTAGGCGCAGAGGTTAGCATTCTCCGACACTCCATCCCTTACTGTGGCTTTTCTGTTCTTTCTACTCCCGGTTCTGCAGTATTTCCTGAGCTCCGGAGGGGGTGGTACCCACGTGCCACTCATGACCAAACACTCAACAGCTACTTCTTGTCAACACTTTGACTAGTTTTGAGTCTTGGTAGTCCCCACACCACCCACTGCAGAAGGTGGCCTCTCTGACCAAGGTGGAAGGCAGCATGGAGCAATGGGCACGCCCACAAATATTTAGAAGGTAATTTGACAGGAACACAGGGTCTGTTTAGTAAAACAACAGCAGTAGCTTTCCCTTAAGGGCTTGCGACCTACTTTTATGTCACGGTGATAAAGTCCCTGAATGATGCAGTTTAATCGGGGAAAGATTCATTTTGGCTCACAGTTTCGAAGGGGCTCAGTCCATCGTAGTGAGGGAGGCGTAAACTATCTGGAGTGTGAGTCACAGGCTTTTCACACCACAGCTGACCAGGAAGCAGAGACTAGACCATAACCAGGGCTGGCCCACCCTTAGTGACCTATGTCTGCCAGCCAGGCCTTATCCCCAGAAATCCCACAGCCTCTAAGGCATCGCACCATCTGAGGTACCAGCTTATGAGGGACATTCCAGATTCAAACCATGGCGGGACAGTCAGCTATCAATGGCCTGGTGGGGTGTGGCTGCTGGAGGTAGGACTCCATCCAAACCACAACAAAGACAGCAGACTGAGTCCTGTACACCAGGCCTGTGGGCAGGTAGTAGGCCAGCATAGAACATAAGCTAACCAGGTGTGAATGCCTGTGGACGTGTGTGCACATATGCTACACACACACATACACACACACACACACACACACACACACACACATACACACTCACATGGTTATATAGGCAATGATGAGATGACACCTTACCAGGAATTAAAAAAAAAAATGACCAGAAAAGACTAGTAATAGAGGCAGCTAGCCTGTCAGTCAGTGCCCTTTTTGGAGGGCCCAGCACTGTTTGAGCCCTTATGGGGCAGTCTGGACGTTGGGGGAGGCTCAGTATTGATTACTTTCCCAAAGAGGCCACCATCATAACCTTCCTTCCCAGCTGTGATCGGCTGCCTCTTGCCTCCTCTCCTCACTGCCATTTATTAAGGACAGGGCAGGAGAGAGAAATGCTATAAAATCCAATTAACTGCAGCTTCAAAAGGCATGCTCTCCATGTGGCTCCTGCCTCTCACCACTGCAAACAACGCTGGGGCTTGCTGGCTGGCTGGCTTCCCACAGGCAGGAGTAGGGGAGGAGGCCGCTGGGAGCATCCCAAGGGCCCAGGTGGCAAAAAGGCCCCGAGTTAAGGTTGTTCCGTTCCTATCAAAGTAGGGGTAGGACCAGAAAGGGTGGGATGCACCCTGTACAGCTGGGAGCCTTCTGCCGCCCTTTGGCTCCTCCTCTTCCCCGCCCCTCTATTCTGACCACAATAAGGACTCTCTAGAGGGTCACACTTGTACCCTCTGGCCTCCAATCAAGGCCATTCTGGGGTTTGTGAACTCCGTCCCAAATCCATCTTTGGCAGCAATCGGAGGCGGGGCTTCGTTGTAGGCAGATGTTATTGTTCTCGAGCGGAGATGGGGGATGCCAGGACTCGTGCTGATGGGTGGGAGTGGAGAGGGAGCCTGGGGGACTGTGAGCGGGATCAACGCAGATGGTGCCAGTTCTACTCAATTGCAGCTGCGGTGGCGGCAGACAATTTTGATGGAGCACAGTGCAAACCTTCCGTAGCCCGGAGCCTTTCCGATGGCTTCTGAGCGCTCCCACCCCTCACTGTTTCCTCTCAGCAGGAGCCATGGAATCCTCCAGAACTCGGCCCTTGACATGTGGGGGACCTCTCTCTCTGAGCTCTGCCCACCCTCACACCTAGTGCTCATGTGGATCTACCTTTGCTCTCTGAGCTGCCGCAGGGCCTCCTCTAGGGTCCCTTTACTGTCACCTCCACAACCTCAGGGCGAGCCTGTACCCTCTGCATAGCTCCTTCCAGTACTTCTCTCCTTTACTGCCAATGGTTACAAACACACCCACAGAGTCTGTGCCACTGGGCAGATGGGTGTATTTTTGTGTTGCTGGGACAAGACACCTGGCAGAACATCTGAGAGGGAGGAACAGCTTCTCTGGGCTCACAGTGTCACAGGGTTAGTCTGTTAAGGCCAGAAGGGTATACTTGACAGCCATAAAGCAGAGAGCATGAGGCACAAAGTGGCCAGAGATAATATCCCCTTTAAGTGCCATAGCCAGTGACTTACTTCCTCTAGCTGGGCCCCACCTCCCAATGCTCCAGAACCTTCCAAAGCAGCACCACTAGCTGCTGTCCAAAACATGAGCCCGTGGGATCACACTTCATATGTAAATCATTGCACAGACACTCTCTTCCTTTCCTTAATGTTGGGTGAACTGGGGGCCTCATTTCTGAAAGTTGTTGGGTTTGGGACTCAAAGGGGACACTGAGGCGGTTGTCCCTTTAGATAAGAGATTTATTAGGAGACTGGTTAATGCCATAGACAGACAGACAGACAGACAGCATGGTATGGACTCTGACAATTCAGGCCCATGTGTAGAATGGGGGTCCTTTCTTATTAGTTTCAGAAGGGGGAAGTTTGAAGCCACATGATCGATGCTCTCAAAGAGGCTGCACTACTCAGAGGCTGCCACGTGTGAGGGAACTCAAATGGCAGTTCATGGCCTCATGTTCCAAGAAAGAGCTGAGCTGTCATTCCAGGCAAAATCATCTGTCGGGAGGAACATCCTACCAGGAGATTCTAGCCTCCAGCACTGAGGCATCTCAGACGCTGGATACTCCCAGAAGAATCCCCAAGTCCCTACCCTGTCTTGCTATAGTCAGCCCACATTCCCACAGAGTCTGTGTGCTGGTTCAGATTTTTTCCCCCATGTATGTTGACACAAATGTAGACATATTTGGGAAGAGGGAATCTCAACTGAGGACTTACCTCGACCAGATTGGCTTGTTGGCACATCTGTGGGGGCTATTTTCTTGTTGGCAAACCTGTGAGGGCATTGTCTTGACTGATGATACACATGGCAGAGCCAGGTCCACTGAAGATGGGGCCACCCCTGAGCTCGTGGTCCTGGATAGTATATATAAACAAAATATGTAATTGAGTGTGAGCCTGGAGCCAGCCGGCAAGCAGTGTTCTCGAAGTTTCTGCTTCAGTTCCTGCCTCCTGGTTCCTACCCTGACTTCCCTCAGCGATAGGCTGTAGTACAGAAGTGTAAGTCAAATAAACCCCGTCCTCACAAAGCTGCTTTAGGTCATGGCATTTATCGGGCAACAGAGAAACCAAGCCAGAACACCCTAACTATTACCAAATGGCCATTTTAAGCCACCAAGTTTGGGAGTAGTTTGCTGCCCAGCAGTGGTACAGGACTTCATCTACCTTTGTATCCCTTGAAGGTGACGTACAGACACTTTAGTATCTTGCACTGCTGTCCTCCTGACCCATCTCTCTCTAGGGATCAGCAGATGTCAGGGAGGGTGGTGCTCTGAGAGGAGCCATCACCGGATGGCCAGCTAAGAACACAGAACGACAAGTTAAATTGGAATTTCAGACAATGAATAATTTTTCATTGGCGCGTCCCATTGGGATATACTTATGTTAAACAAGATATTTGTCTTGGAAATCCAGGTGTTTTTGTGAGATGCTCATTTTGATTTGAAACTTCTAAAAAAGTCCTGTGTCTAGGTAGGCTAGATTGCTCTGTCTGAGTGGCCACAGCCAGTGTTGCTGTGTAGCACTGACTTTCCAGAGACAGAATACTGGAACATGAAGGAGGAAGGGTCTATCTGGGGTCATGGTTTGAGGGGATACGATCCATCCATCAGGGGCCTGATAGAGAATGGGTCTATGGTGATAGGAGCTTGTAGCAGCTGATACAATGTTACGTGATGCTGACCAGGAATCAGAGTGGTTGGCCTGGCATCCAGCTGGCTATATTCGTTTCTCCTGCCTCTATGGTCCTGTGCCTGCCAGCTAGGCCACATGTTGCAAAGGACCCAACCTCCCCAAATGGCCTCATCGTCTGGGAACTGAGTTCAAACACGTGCACAAATTGTAACACCCCCAGTGTCTTAGTTAGGGTTATTTTGTTTTGTTTTTTAAAGATTTATTTCTTTATTATATATACAGCGTTCTGCCTACATGTATGCCTACAGGCTAGAAGAGAGCACTAGATCTCATTATAGATGGTTATGAGCCACTGTGTGATTACTGGGAATTGAACTCAGGACCTCTGAAAGAGCAGACAGTGCTCTTAACCTCTGAGCCATCTTTCCAGCCCTTAGTTAGGGTTTTATTTCCGTGAAGAGACACCATGACCACAGCGACTCTTATAAAGGAAAAGACTTCCTTGGGGCTGGTTTATTGTTTCAGAAGTTTAGCCCATTATCATCATGGTGAAAAGCCTGGCAGTGTGCAGGCAGGCATGGTGATAGAGAAGGAGCTGAGAGTTCTACATCCAGATCTGCAGGCAGCAGAAGGAGATTGTGAGCCACACTGGGCATAGCTTGAGCATAGGAGACCTCAAAGCCCACCCCCACAGAGATACACTTCCTCCAATGAGGTCACACCTACTCTAATAAGGCCACACCCACTCCAACAAGGCCACACCTACTAACAGTGTACTTCCTATGGGCCTATGAGGGGCATTTTCTTTCAAAGCACCACACCTAGTGAGGTTGTCTACAAACTGCAGGACCGTGCTATACCGGAATGGGTCATGGCTCCTCTTTCCACCTTCAGGCCACACCTGCTGCTGAGAAAGCCGGCCCTTTGTCCTAGGACAGTAGAGCTGGTTCCAGGGGGCATCGGGAGCTCTCAGCCTTTGTCTACACTTGGTCCAGAAATGCTCAGATTGCAGGCTGTAGGGTGCAGGGAAGGCCATGCCTAGAGATTGGATATTCAGGTTGTCTGCAGGAGTCTCAACAGTGGGTTCAGCCATGAGCAGAAACTAGCTTGGCCTGAGGTATGACTGCTTCTACTCTCTTTGGAGAAAAGTAGAGCTGCCCGTCTGGACCTTCACCTCTTCATTATCTCCATCAGATTGGCTTTGGAGCCCGTCTCTGGGCCCGGAGCCCGTCTCTTTTGAGACACCTGATTTCCTTGGCTCTTGTCAGAAGCAGGAGGGCGAGAGAGGCTCTTTTCCTTTTCCAGCCAGCCAGCCCTTTCTTCTACGATTCCGGCTCATTATCCGGTAATGAAACCCAGCTTACTCTCAATTTCAGAGTCTTCTAAATAACCATGGCTGGAAGAGTCTCTAGTCTCACCCTCCATCTCATAGTCCTTGTGTTCTGTCTCTTAGTCCCAGCTCATTAGCTTGGCAATTACTATGAGCTGTCTGTCTCTCCCTCACCCTGCATACCCTACTCTGGGGTTGGGTCCCAGGACTAGAGGAGGAGGAGGAGGAGGAGGAGGAGGAGGAGGAGGAGGAGGACTAGCCAGGGTTGTGTGGCTATCATGAGCAGCACAGAGGTATAGGCCATTCATTTATTCATTCATTCAGCAAATACTGATGGAGTCCCTAAGTCAGGCACCATCCTGTAGCTGGGACTCAGCAATACCTTGGGAAGTCAATGACAAAAATAAAACAACAGAAAAATTGTCGGAAACAGAGCCACCTCTCCTGATACAGAGGAGAGGTATTGGTTGGGAAAGGGGGTTGGGTGGATAGTCAGAGCTACTTTGGACTGAGGGGTCTTAAGATCTCAAAATTTGGGGATTGTCTTTTGTTTCTCCTCCTTTCCGTCACTCACACTTTTTTCTTCCTTTCCCCTCCCTTCCTTCTTCCTCCATCCTCCCTCCTCTCCCCCCATTCCTCTCTCCATCTTTTCTTTACTTCTTCCTTTTTTCCTCTCTCTCTCTCTCCCTCCCTTCTCTCCCTTTCTTTTCTCTTTCACCCCCTTCCCTTGGTTGCTTTTTTCTTTGTTTCTTCTTTCCCCTTTTGGTGTTGTACCTGGTTACCACACGCTTTATTTTACCCGGTACATTTGGTTTTGGGGGTGTGAGTTGGGGAGTATGCTCTGGCTTGCTCTCACTCCTTCACAGTTCCACATGGCATTCTCTCAGTTCACCTCGGGCCCCTCAGAGCTGGGCAGCCCTGTTCCTCTTGACCTCACGGGAGGCTACACTCCAGGGGCCAGTCACTACACTAGGGGAAGAAGACTGTTCCCCCCTCCCCACAGGCTCACTCTCTGGCACTCTGCCAGCCCCTCCCTCCTCCCTTCCCTCTATCATGTCACTTGAGGCCTGCCTTTGGAGTTTGGGAAACAATCTCTCTGTGTGATCTGCCCACCCTCTCTTCCTGCTGCTACAAATCATTTGGCAGCACAAACACTGTTGTTTGTGATTGTTCACAAGCTCCTTCCCATCAAGTGAGATTTCTTTATTTATTTACTTACGGTTTTATTTTTATTTAAAAAAAAAGGGAAAAAAAGGAAAGAAAGAAACGCAACATATCAGAGTGGGTTCTCTGTCTTTCTTCTGTCTGAAGAATTTCACGATATTTGATAAGCTCTGACAGCCGGCAAGCCGAGGAGGCAGCTTCAGTGAGGTCTAGTACCTACCCTCTCAAATCAGGAGCTGGTTGAGGATGGCATCTGAGGAAGGGATTGCCCCCTCCTATGCTACTGCCCTGGGCTGCATGCAAAGCTGGGCTCAGCTAAGCTCACTAGAGTGGAGTTGAAACGGATCCAACACTTCACCATCTGGCCCTGGTTGTAAACATGTGTATACAAAGTGAGTGTCACTTGAGCTAATTCGCGGGGCGGCTGCTTTGTGCTTTCCTCTGCTAGAGTTGGGGGAGTAGAGTGATGGCCCCTGAGGACCCCAGAGTGGCTATCTGCACCAGCCAGGAGGATTAGCATCACGCTACAAAGTTCTGAATGTCAGCCAGATATCAGGTACCCATCTTGGGGCTGCTGGCAACTTCAATCCAGCTGTCTGCCCATTACTGTTCCCTCAGTGGGCATATCCCTGTCCAGATTCCTCCATGTTAGGAATTATTGGAAGGTTTTGGGGTTTGGGGTTCTGGGGGAGACTGAGGCAGGTTATCAAATGAGTGTAAGAGATTTATTAGAATTGCTAATAACACCATAGAGCAGTGGTTCCAAACCTTTCTAATGCTGCTACCTGTTAATACAGTTCCTCATGTTGTGGTGGTGACCCCCAACCATAAATTACATTCGTTGCTACTTCATAACTGTTATTTTGCTACTGCTATCAGTAGTAATGTAAATGTTTTTGGAGATAGAGGCTTGTCAAAGGGGTCATGATCCATAGGTTTAGAACCACCGTCACAGGCAAACAGACAGGACAGACAGACACCACCATGGCAGAAGCTCTCAGGAGCTCTCAGGCTCAGGAGGCCTAGTTGCGGTGGTGGGGGGATGGGGAGGGGAGAGGGTTGTCTTCTTCTTATGGAGGGTGGAGGTTTCATGTCATGTGGTTGGTTCGTGATCCACAGTAGCCTACAGCCATGTTCTATCCCCAATTCCTGGGTGGCAGGAAAAAGGGGGGGAATTCTAAGGGAGGAATGTGTGACTCTGAATATATGTGGGTAAGGAGGGACACATGTAGTTAAGAGATGTCCATTTTATACCCTGTATGTCTAGGAGCCTGATGTCTAGGAGCCTGTCCATCAACTTGTGCTCTATAAACTTCCCTGGGTGAAGCAAGAACAGGATCTATGATTCTCTTGGGACCAGGCCTCTGGGGAGTCTGTTATGGGGTTGGAGACTCATTGACAGTCCCTCACTGGAGTCTTACCCTTCCTTGTAGCAGGCGCTCATGGCTTCCTCAGCCAGTAGCGTTAAGCCTCACGGTTACCGCTGAATTAAAAGAAGCCAGCAGCAGCTTCGCGTCTGGCCAGCTGCCTTTCTGCTCTCTTTAGCATCTATTTCCTTGGCTTTAGCTGAGTAGACAGAAGAGCAGAAGCTCATCCTTCTGGGCTGGAGGGACGATCATATATGTCCCCTCTGTCACTTCAGAGAAGAGATGTGAGATTCAGAGTAAGACCTCACTTAACATCGTCCTAAGCCTCGGTTTTACCCTCTTTCAAATGGAATCACCAGCCTTAACGATCCAGGGACACCTCCCTGGCCCCCATGTGAGGAGATTCGTGTTACAGGATGATTAGAACACGACCCTTGGGATGGACAAATGCAGAGTGCTGGGCCCATCCGAGGGGAGCGGGATAGCCTTGGTGGTAACCTAGAACGCACTCACACATACGGTGCGCCTGCTTCTTCTGTACCCCAGCTTTGTCCTTTCTGCACCCAGAAGCCTGTTTTAGAGTTTGCTAGTTTACACCTGGTTCTTGAAACTTTGCTCCAGGAAGCGCTACATGATGGAGCTTCTACCCAGCAGGATAGGAAAACCAGGCCTACCTGTCTAAGTCGGGGGGACTCTTGTCCTTTCCTTGCTCAGCTACCTGTCCCTTCAATCATGTCCCCTCAATTCCTTCCTCCTCCATTCCTCAAAAACAGCTGATTTAATTTTCTATCCGTGTGAAGGAAAAAATTTTCCCCAGCAGCCCCAGGGACACACAAACAGGGAGGAAGCTAATTAGCTGCTGCCTTTTTCTCCAGCAGGAAGAGCAGAAATCAGCAGGGGATGAGCAGCCCCTTGTACCGCATCCTGAGGTCCAGGAGACTGCACCCCTGCCACGCCAGGAACCAACCAGGGACTGTAGGCAGCCTGTGCTCTCTGCATCCAGTGCCTGGGGTATATAGTATGCTGGCAGGACCGTGGTGCAACCAGCTAGGCAATGGCACGGGTAGGGTTGTACCAGGGTCAAGTTCACTCCAGCTGGCATCCTGCAAGAGGTTAAGAGAGGAAGGCAGAGAGATGGGTTCCCTTGGAACAAGGCCCTTCCTCCCCCTCAGGGCCAGAAGAGTGGACCAGAGCGGAGGTGCTCTGGGGAAAGAAGCAGGGAGGAGACAGGTCTGAGACACCCCCCAACCCCAAGAAAAGGAATAGACAGACACTCAATGACTCAGACAAAGGGAGCCATCATGAGACCATTCCATTGTGTGACACCTCCCCACACCAGACACTTAATTAACACTGGACAGAAAGCAGCAAGAAAAGCCCTTAATCCAGATTCTATTTGCCTTGCTAATTTAGGTGTGTATGAGTGTGTACTCGTGTTTTCCTGCCGGGTGAATGTTTATAAAATCTTAATTAGGTTGTGCGTGTTGGAACAGAAATGGAAATACGTCTCCCCAAGCCCCTGTAATGGTCTCACTTCCCCAGGGGACATTAAAGCTTCATACACAATATTCTGTGAGTAGGGAGAAATCCTAATGGCCTCTGATGATGGGCTTGGGGGAGGAGGGACGCAACTCAGCTCAATCACAGATGGATGGCTGATAGCTTACTTTCTTTTTCTTTCCTTTTTTTTTTTTTTTAAATCCAAACCTCAAATTGGACTCAGAGCAGCTATTTATAACCTGTCAGGAGAGGCTGGCATTTGACTATCAAACTCATATTGAATCAATTTTTAATAACCTTTAATATGACAGGTCAGAAGGGGCAGAGGGAATGTTCAGATTGGCACACATACTAGGTGATCATGTACTTGTTGAAATGAACCAAAGGGACCCCGAGAACACTGTGTCAGGGAGAGCCCCCCAGGATCCTTCCTGCCTCTCTATCTCTGCCCATGGTTTGAGCCCCACTCCTTAGATCAAGGTACCCATAATGCCTTTTGTCTCTAGTTCATTTTCTGTGGAGGACAAGAAGGGCAGGTCTGCAGGAGAGCGGAGGCTTCCGTCAGCTTTGATGACATCCTTTCGGGATTCAGTCGGCTGCTTCTCAGGAGTGGAGTCTTAGCGCACGTTCTAAACATTTTCAAGAGGGTTAGTTTAGTTCCTGCCTCCCCTTTGAGGACAGAGCTCAGATGTATCTGATGATGTTAGCAGAAACTGGGAAGATAGGGCAGGGACCCAAAACAGGATGTGAGGTCATGACTGGAGCTCAGAAGAGGTACCGGACACCTCATTTGGGCAGACATTAGCTCATCCCCCTCCCCATATCTCTCCCTAGTTTCTGCTATGTCTCTAAAAAGCCCTAGACAGTCAGCTTGAAGGAGGCCCATTTCCTGACACCCATGATGCTCCATGGGAGCTCTGCCTGGTCCCTCTAAGCTTCCATCTATGGGTATACAGCATACGCCTCTCTAAAGCTCACACTCTTTGGTATATGAGTTGTTTAAGGGTTTTATTACTTATGTGTCCGTGTACGAGTGTATACTTATACATGGGCATGCAGATAACCAAGGAAGCTAGAATTTCATACGTAATTTCATATCCTCTGAAGTTACAGGCAGTTGCGAAGCACCTTATGTGGCACTGGGAACTGAACCCAGGTCCTCTGGAAGAGCAGCAAGCACTTCTAACTGCTGGGCCATCTCTCCAGCTCCTGGGAATTTTATTCTTCAAATCCTGAAGACAAAAGACCCAAAAGCCACTGGCTGGGAGCGACTTTGGTGACTGTTGAGTTTCTGGAGACCATAGCTCTACTGAGCCAAGTCTAATTGAGGCTAAAAGAAGACCTCCATCAGGCTCAAAGGCACTCCAAACTTCTGATATCACAACAGCCGGGCAAAATGGCCTCAGAGTCACCTCTGTCCACTTAGCTTTCCTCGGGGTTTAAGTTAACCACTCAGACCTCTGTGTACCTCCAGCTAATGGCAACCATTGAGAGCCCCTGTCACGTAGCTGGGGTGTCATCCTCAAGGTAAGGGGTGTCAACGCTTGCCAGCCCTTCCTGTCTCACAGTCAGTCAGTCAGTCAGTCAGTCAGTCAGTCAGTCAGTCAGCGTGCTCTCCACTGGGATAGTCCTCAAACACGTCCGATTTGTACTGACACCTGTGGAAATGAAGAGTAAGATTGTTGCCGGAGCTTCTGCGCATCTATGCACTTCCTGGGTGAGGCAGAGGAACTGAGGGCACAATTGGAGTATCTGGGGTCAACAGTTGAGAGTAGAGATCTTGGAACCAAAGCTCTGGGGATCATCACCCAGAGGGATTGTGAGACCTTAAATTGTCGGTCCTTCCTGATGTGAGGCTTTCTTTCCTTGTGAGATGTAAACAGAATCTATCCCTCCTCACAAGGTCCTAGCAACAAACCCAAGTACCGTTCCACCATAGTCTGTCCCAGGAAACCAACGAGGTTGTTAAGTTTACTTAATAAGTAAGTATGGGCGAGGGATTATGGGTAGGACCACTGGGGATCCCAAAGTAGCCACACTGGGAGGTCTGCATCTAGCCTGGATAATCACTCCCCATGCCTGCATGGACAGAACTCCTTCCTGTTAACGTCCATAGCCTATATATTCTGGTGCCTTCCACCTTTACGGGTCTCAAGACCACGAGCATTTAAGGCAGAAGAATTGCGTGCAAATGGCTGGGAGGAGCCGCCAGACTTTGTCAGGTTAAGGGCCACTGACTCTCTCCGCCCGCTTTTCCTATGAGGGAATGTCAACACAATACAGGCCCAACCATGATTGATTCATGTAAGCAGCTGCAGCTCATTTGATAAAGATGGATGCTGTGTTGCTTGGAGGGCTACCTCAATCTTTGACTTGGTAGATGTGGGATGGAAAGGGACCTTACAGGGATCACATGCTTGCAGTTGCTAATACCTACCTGGAGGTGGCGCTGTGAGGATGGCTAGTCTACAGCTAGTCTACAGGCTGATGTGGGCTTTGAACATGCTTTGAATTGGACATGGAGGCAAGCTAGAAAAGCAGGATCGGCTGCCACAGAGGCTCTTGGCATGCAGGTTGCTCTAGGCGTGCTTCCTGGTCCAGAGCAGGAGGAACTGAGCTGTGAAGATCTGGGTCGGATGCAGATTCATGGAGAGGAAAGGGTTGCTCCAGATGGGGCACCTTTCTGAATAAGGCTGTGTTTTAGAGTTTCTATTGTTGTGATCAAACACTGACCAAAAGCAAGTTGGGGAGGAGAAGGTTAATCTCAGCTTAGAACTGTCAGGTCACACTCTGTTGCTGAAGGAAGTCAGGACAGGAACTCAAAGAGGGCAGGAGCCTGAAGGCAGGAGTTGATGTAGAAGCCATGGTGTGTGTGTGTGTAAGTATGTATATGTGTGTAAATGTGTATTTGTGTGTAAGTGTAAATGTGTGTGTGTATGTGTATAAGTGTGTGTATGTGTGTGTATGTGTGTAAGTGTATAAGTGTTTGTGTATGTGTGTGTATGTGTGTAAGTGTATAAGTGTTTGTGTATATGTATGTGTGTGTATGTGTGTGTATGTGTGTGTATGTGTGTGTCTGTGTGTGTATGTGTGTGCATGTGTGTGTCTGTGTGTGTGTGTCTGTGTGTGTATGTATGTGTGTGTATGTTTGTAAGTGTCTGTATGTGTGTAAATGTATAAGTGTATGTGTGTCTGTATGTGTGTAAGTGTATGTTTGTGTATATGTATGTGTGTGTCTGTGTGTGTCTGTGTGTGTATGTGTGTGTCTGTGTGTGTATGTGTGTGTCTGTGTGTGTATGTGTGTGTGTCTGTGTGTATATGTGTGTGCATGTGTATGTATGTGTGTGTGTCTGTGTGTATATGTGTGTGCGTTCATCTGTGTGTTTCTGTGTGTGTGATGCTTACTGGCTTGCTCCTCATGGCTTATTCAGTCTGCTTTGTTACAGTACTGAGGACTACCAACCAATGGGTGGGCACCACTTCCAGTGAGCTGGGCCCTCCCACCTCAATCATCTGTTGAGGGAGTGCACCACAGGCTTGCCCACAGGCCAATCTTGTGGGGTCATTTTCTCAATTGGGGTTTCTGCTTCCAAAATGACTCTAGCTTGTGTCAAATTGAAGTAAAAACTAGACTTCCCAGGCTGCCAAAGTTGACAAAGACAAGAATAGCGAGATCAAACTGTCTTCTTTCCAGTCCTTCCTCCCCTTGGAGGATTACAAAGGGGAACGATGCCCATCTTCTGCCAGAAAAGAATACACATTTTCACAATACCTGGGAAGTGTCCACAGAGACCTCACTTAATTGACTTGAGGTGGGGGCTCAGACAATAGCTTTCTTCCTTCTTTGTATGCAGTACAGTGGGTTGAGCCTAGGCCTATGGGCAAGCGCTCCACCCTTCAGCCACACTCTCAGCCCTCCAGTTTTTGAGATTAGCGATTTGCTTCATAACTGGCCTTGAACTGGTACTTTTTCTGCCTCAGTCTCCCGAGTGCTGGATTGCTAGTTGTCCCACCATGCTCCCCCAACCCCAGTGAAGCTCCTCCAAAGACCGTTGAGCACCACTGACCTAAACTCAAACATATCAGCATTATCCCAGTGGCAGTGGGAAGCTGGGTGACGGACGGACTGGCATTTTCCTTATTCCTCACATCCCCAGTATGCCGAGACCCAGAGCAGGTAGCTAAGCACGTTCCTCACATCCCCACTACACTGAGAGACTCTGAGCACCACACACTCCATTCGAGAGCAGGGCGACCTACTTTCTCTGCCTGTGGCTTCTGTCGCACGCAGGGGCCTCTTGGGATGGAGGGGCAGATGGAAATGCCAGAGTGTCTGTGTTGATGCTGCGTTTGGGTGTCACCCAAGCTCTTGTTTCCCTGTCAGATTCCGGATGTGGCCTTTAGATAGTAAACTGCTGCCACCAGACATTTACTGGGGAGATCAAAGTATCTGGCAGCATCCAGAGACGTCCTGGGGTTTGGTTGCCAAGAGCTGGCAGTTCTGGGCGTGGGGCAGCGCGAGGCTGCCACAGGCACTGTTTGGGTTTGAAGACAGACTGTGAGGGGTGTAGATGAGATGCACATGGGAGAATCTGAGTTCCCTCGGGGACCTTCGTCAGCTCGGTGCTGCCTCTCCCTGCTACAGAGGACATTTTGGTACAGGCCTGTGTACGCCCAAGCTTATTCATGATACCTTTGACTGATAGTTGCTGCTTCCAGCGCCATCTCTCCAGGTCTTTCAGTGTACAGTGGGTCACGGCAGAGGGCAGGTGTTGCAGAAAGTGGCCTTTATCAAGCAAAACAGAAGCACCTTTCTCAGATCAGCTGTGCCTGCCAGAGGTCGTCATGGCCTGGCTTGTTGACTGTTGGCATTCCTTCAGGAAGGAAGGGGTGGGAAGGGTCACTGGGTGCCCACTTCAGGCATCTGCATGTGATTCTACCCTAATTCCACATAGCCTCAGGATCCAGGGGGGGTCCCTCATGTTTCAGTAGGTAGCGCCTCTCACATGCTCTGTAAGTAAGCCTAATAAAGTCATTGGTTGAAATTTTGGTTGAATTGTATTTTGGTTTGCCACGAAGGCCTTATGAGGAGGGGTTAGACACTGTGTAAGTCTCTCCAGGGAAGGAATTCTCACAACAGGATGGTCAGTCCTAGATTCATCTCACCCAGCTACTCCATGGAGCATACCTACCTGGGTCCAACGACTCAGGGTCTGACTCTTCTCTTTCAGTCCTTTAAGGAAAACCAGAGGGGCTCGGTCTACTCTTTAATGTGACCCAGGTGTGCATGTGTGTGTGTGTGTGTGTGTTGGGGACTGGACAACTGCCCAACCTTCTGACTTAGGTCGTGATTGTCCTTAGTTGTCCTTAGTATGTCTATTGGAGCTGGTGATCTACGGGCAGGAACAGGAACAGAAATCCCACAAGGTGCATTGGCCTTGGACACAAACCTAAGCCCAGGTATCCTGGGAAATGTCCCCACTCCCTGCAAATCCTCAGCAGCTGCCCACTGTCACCAGTTTTTATTAACCTTTCCTACGTACACCAAAGAACATCGTGTGTCTCTGCAGGAGCTCTCAAGAATGTCAACTATTTAGTGTGTTCCCCCAACCCCCACCCCAGGAGGGGCTGTTATTAACATCTCCCTGGTTGGATTTTTGGAGAGAACAGTTTGTCTCATTTTGAGAAGGGTGTTTGAGAGGTGTCTCCTCCAACCCCCATACACACAGGGTCCATTGGAGCTCAGGGTTTGGCCAAGGCAACTCCCGCCCAGCCTTCAGTTCCTCCCATTGTTAAGGAGGAAGTGATGAGTCTTTTTATGCCCTCCATACCTTCCCAGGTCATGAACTTCCCAGGTCTCATCATTCCCTGAGGATTCCTGTACCCTGCTGAGGTGCTGAGCACCGAACTTGTTGTATTTCTGACTTTCTGAGCTGCACTCCCCCTCTCTAGCTGAGAGAGGTAGTGGGGACAGGTGTGATGTTATAAGGAAGGCTGTCTTGGACACATGTGGAGAGGTCTGGGTGGGACTGGAGGGTGGGGGGTGGGAGAAGGGGAAACGTCTTTACAGCAAATGGGCAGGTATCCACGGCTGTCTCATCTCCTTCCAGTCTGTCCCTAGGAATCCACAGGTGTGCCCATGACTGTGTCCCCAACAGGCTGAGACCAGACACACTGGACTCAAAGATCGGAAGCAGGTAGAGGGATTTGTGGTGATAGGACACCCACTCTCACCCCTGTTGGAAATGAAGTCACACATGCTGCTTGGGCAGGAGGGCATTATCTCAGATGCCTCTCATACATGCTGCTTGGGCAGGAGGGCATTATCCCAGATGTCTCTGCCAGTCCAGAAACTTTGGTTTCTTGGGATAAGGAACAATAGAGAGGATTGCCCCATAGTCTCCACATCTGGAAATGTCTCAATGAAGCATTCCATTGTTTGTCTTCCAGGGCAAGCCGGGGAGCTCCCATGGTGGTGTGAACATACTGAATGTATCCCCATTCCTTAACTTTCCTCAGCAGCTCTATTTCTCTCTGTCACTCCAACCCGCCACCACCCCATCCTGGCTGCGTGCAGTCCTCACCTTCTCCAGAGCCAGTCAGAGGGCCGCCATAGTCCATATCTTCTAAGAGTCAGGTCAAAAACCACACCCTCTGCATTGCCTGTCCATCTCCTTTCTTGAATCACCCCCGCCCCACCCTTTGCACCCATCCTCTGGAAAGAAGTAATCTCTCTCCTTGGGATTCTCGGAACACTCTCTCTGCTCTGGCGTGGTCCTCATCAATTTCCCGTCCTCATCCTGTTTTCCCACCTGCATCCCTTATATCATCTCCGACTTGGCAAGCTCTGTAACGACAGGAGTCATAGCTCACTCGCCTTTATGGTCGCACTGCACCCAGCACTGCGAATGTTGACTGAATGATAAGAAACCCAACTTGGTGACATTTGGGGGATTCACGTCATCGAGCGAAGGTCATTCGTCTTTGCCTCGCTGTTGAAGTTGGGAGCATCTTTTGGGGAGTGGCAGAGGGAAGAGATTCGATCTTCTGAGTTATCAATCCATCAACAGCCTTTCCAGGTCAGTTACTATGTGATGCTGTTAGGTACCAAGGAGGCAACACGAAGGTCAGGGACCAGCCAGTTGTCTCTTTCTGCCTCCCAGCTCCTTTCTAGTGAACTGAAAACTCTCCGGTCTGCAATCCGGCCAAACTGCTGAAGAATCCTATGCTGCGGCCATCTTGGATCTCACAGTCTACTTTCCCACACCGTTCTTGACCTTCCCAGACTTCCTTCCTCACCATCCTGCCCTTAGTCAGACGCACCCCTTTCCATTCATAGTTGCCTAGTTTTCTACCTCTCGGCCCATCCTCTGTCCTCTGTGTCACACAACCAACTTTAGTATTTACAAACATCAGAAGTTAAGGCCACATTTCTCTTCCAAGCAGTCTTTCAGGATTTATTTGGTAAAACTGACTGCTTCAGGGGAAGGAAGATCTTGCATTCATCAGCTATTCACTTTGTAGTACACTCTTTGTCTTAGGATAAAAGTCTATCCCGCTACAGTGTGGTTGTGGGAGCCTCAGCTCACTGGTTTAAATAACTAAGTGCCTTTCTCCTTTACCCAAATGCTTGTGAGGTGATTGTCTTGAGTGCTGATGTCTCTCTGTTTATTGTGTCTCCTTGGAGACCAAGTGCTTCTACCATGTTGTTCTGCCCTGTCCTAGGCACTGTGTTTAAAGACCTAACTAGAGCTGAGTTAAGAAGCTCAAGTCAACTTGGTAGAAAAGAGAAAGAGCAAGGAAAGTATCCTTGCTCAGGTGTGTGTGTGTGTGTGTGTGTGTGTGATGGTTTGAAAATACTTAGCCTATGGAGTGGCACTATTTGGAGGTGTGGCTTTGTTGGAGGTGTGTCACTGTGGGTATGATCTTTAAGACCTCACATTCTAGCAGCTTCCTGGAAGTCAGTCTTCCAGCAGCAGTCTTCAGATGAAGATGTAGAACTCTCAGCTCCTGCACTATGCCTGCCTGGATGCTGCCATCCTCCCACCTTGATGATAATGGACTGAACCTCTGAACCTGTAAACCAGTCCCAATTAAATGCTGTCCTTATAAGAGTTGCTTTGGTCATGGTGTCTGTTCACAGCAGTGAAACCGTAACTAAGACTGTGTGTGTGTGTGTGTGTGTAGCTACTAGATGTGTGGGAATTTATTATGGCAGCTATGAAAAGCAATGGAGAACATCTCAAGTCAACTTGGTAGAAAAGAGAAAGAGAGCAAGGAGAGTATCCTTGCACAGGTGTCATTGTCTCCCTCAGTACTGTCCTGACTCCTGATGGCCATGTCTGCTGTCAGAATACATGTCCAACAACCCCAACAACTACAGCTTGCGGGCAGCCAGAGATAGAATTCTAAAAGTGCTTCCTAAGACACTCATCCTTTTGTTTACCAACCCAACTTCAACCTAGGTGTTATTGCAAAAGGGCTGCCTAGGCAGATGTAATCAGCTGGCCTTAAAATGGGCAGGTTGTCTAGGTAGACCAGAGTGATCACACAAGACCCTTAGAAACAAAGGCAGAGAGTCAGAGTTCAAGCATGAGAGGTTTCCATGTTCCATTGCCACTTCAGAGGCATAAGGGCCACATCCAAATAGCACAGAAGTCCTAGTTTCCCAAAGCAAACCTTACCCAGTGGTCAGCCAGGAATGAGAACTTTAGTACTAGAAACACGAGGAAGCTAAACTAGCCAGGGACTTGGATGAGGGGAAAGCAGATTCACCACACAGCATCTAGTAACAGGCCAATCAGTAAGACAATTTGATTTTATCCTTCTGAAATCTGGAGCTAACGTAGACCTCCAATCTATGGAACTGTTGAAATAAGAGGGAGTGTGTGTGTGTGTGTGTGTGTGTGCTCGTGTGCGTAGTTATTAGATTTGTAGGAATTATTATGGCAGCCATGGAAAGCTATGGAGTCCCTATACAGCATCTTAGGTCATGCATGGCTGTGCTTTCCAATTTGGAGGTGGCCCAAAGTGGCTGGCCTGAGGCGGTTCAGGCTGCATTGCAGGATGGCGTGTTAGTATGTGCACTCTACTCTTGCATGTTTACATACCTGGTTGAATAGGAATGGCTCCCATAGACTCCTCTATTCAAAAGCTTGGTTCCCAGTTGTGAAATTGTTTGGGAAGGATTAGAAGGTATGACCTTGTTGGAAAAGGTTTCAAAAGCCCACACCATTCCCCGTTAGCTCTCCCTCTGCTTCATGCTTGTGTATCAGATGGAAGCTCTCAGCTACTGCTCCAGTGCCTGCCTGCCTGCCTGCCGGCTGCCTGCTGCCTGCTGCCTGCCTGCTGCCTGCCTGCTGCCTGCCTGCTGCCTGCTGCCTGCTGCCTGCTGCCTGCTGCCTGCTGCCTGCCTGCCTGCTGCCTGCCTGCCTGCTGCCTGCTGCCTGCTGCCTGCTGCCTGCCTGCTGCCTGCCTGCCTGCTGCCTGCCTGCCTGCTGCCTGCCTGCCTGCCTCCTGCCTGCCTGCCTGCCTCCTGCCTGCCTGCTTTCGTGCTTCCTGACATGGTGATCATGGACTCAACCTTCTGGACTCATAAATCCCCCAAATTAAATGTTTTTTTTTTTTTAAAGTGTGCTAATCAGCCATCGATGGCAGAGGTTCAAGGCCACTTCCAGCCTCAAGAACACATGCAAAGTCTTTTCTACATCATGGAGCCATGTATACTATTGGCCCAAATGAGCCACATGGAGTGAGTGGGAGGGACATTTGCAAAGAACCAGTTCTCTGTTACAGGAAAGATCTGGAAAATGGAGACCTACAATCTACTCTACATATTCCCCACCGGTGATTTAATATGACCCCCACCCCAGTCCCACTGTGCTCTCCCAACCCCCACCTTCAACCGTGCAACCCACCTGCTTCTTGTGTTTCGATTCTCCTGTGTCCCCCACATTGGGACATAAGTTCCACCCCAGTGGCTAGTTGTGTCTAGACCAGATCTGGCACATAACAGACGGTCAGTATGCATTCCTTGAATGGTCTAAATCTGATCCCACTACCCACGTCTGCATCACGGGCTGTGATTCATTTTGTGTAGGAAAAGCAGCCCCTATCCCAGCTTGGGGAGATGGACTGAGAAACCTCATCACATTGCAAAAACAAACCAATTTCCGGCTCTGATTTGGAACCTCTGATGAGCCCAAAGAGTTGGAGATGTTCTAAAAATAACTGTCACAAAGCTTCGCTGTGACAACACCGTTTCTCCCCCTCCGGATGCCCGATGGAGGGGTCCCGGCCTAATAAATTCAAACAACAGGGCATGCCAATCCCCAGAGACTTCGCTCCTGGGGCTAAGATAATAATCCCAGGGTTTTGGCAGGCTTTTCTGGATCGCACTCAGCTTCTCTCGCGAGCATGAAAGGACAGGCCTTCCCTGCCAAATGGAACCACCTTGGAGAAGTTGGCTGGGCGGCAAGTGCCATCCTCTGCAGTCAGCAACTGAAAGTTCAACTGGTGTCTGCGGGGTGCCAGGCACAGCCTCTGTTAACCCTTTTACCATCCTGCAGAGTGGACACCACTCTGCTCCCCACCGTAGATGGGAAGTGAACTCGCTTTCCTGACATCACAGGCACGGGAGATACTACAGAGCTTCAAGGTCAAGCCCATGATTCAGGTTGGTACTCTTTCTACAAGGTCAAATGGGTGGAAGGTTCTAAAATTACTGAAACTGGGTTTGGCCAAGGAGAGAATGAGACAGTGTTGGGACAGTGTGTGTGTGTGTGCATGTATGTGTGTATGTGTGTGTGCATGAGTGTGTGTATATGTGTGTGCATGTGTGTGTGCCTATATGTGTGTGTGTATGTGTGTATGTGTGTGTGTCCTGGCTTACTGTGTTTCTCAGTCCTAGGAGTCCTGGGGCCTGAAGGGAAAGACAAAGTGGTGGTGTCAATGCAGTCGGATATATGAGAAACAGGGACAGATATCATTTAAGTCTTGACTAGAATTGAGTAGAATCACAGCCCGTGGACCCAGGAGCCTTCCCATCATCCTTTCCACCACCATGTATTATCAATGATATTAATTATTTATCGGTAGTAGTTATAACCATCACCACCACAGCTAGATCATTAATATTTACCAACAATTAATAGCATTAATTTTTATTAGTATTAATATTAATCTCCATTAATAAGATGTAGAAATATCTGTCAATTTATCAATAAATATTAATAGTATAATATTTATTATAATGATGAATAGTTAGCACAAATGTTATCCACCAGGCATTAACGAATCTAGTCTAGGGCTTAGGGAGAGGACTCAGATCGGTTCACATCCTCAACACCCATATCAAAAAGCTGGTGACGGTGGTCAGCATCTGCACATTCAGCACTGGGGAGGCAGAGACAAGAGGATTCCTAGGGCTGAGAGCCAGCCAAGATGGCTGGAGTGATGAGATCCGGGTTCAATGAGAGACCCTGCCTCTAAAAACAATATGAACTGGAGAACGATTGAGAAAGATTCCCAGTGTTGACCTGGCCTTCACAATACATGCACACATGCACACACACACACACACACACACACACGCACACATATGTACACATATACTTTGTACACACACAGAAGAAAGTCTTAAGAAATTATCAATTTTAAAAAAATCTTGTGTGCCTGCGTGTGTCCTCTTGGGAGTTTATGTGCACTGTGTACATGCAAGTGCCCATGGGAGCCAGGGGGCACGAGATCCCTGCAACTGGAGTTACAGATGATGGTGAGCTGCCTCATGTGGGTGTTTGAAACTGAGCCTTGCTCCTCCGAGAAAGCAGTAAGCACTCTTAATTGCCGAACCACCTCTGTAGCACTCCGAAGGGGGGGGGATTAAAAGTGAAAAATAAAACCTACTATAGGCATTAGAATAATACATTTGACAGAGAAGGAAACTGAGGCACAGCTTAGGTTCCTGGGTAAGCATAACCTTTAATAAGCAGTGACGCTGGGGAGGGCTTGGCTGGCCAATATGAAGGCCCAGCCTTATGTTTACTTTCCGTAATATCCGAGAGAAAGCAGATTCCGGGCTTCCATTTGAAATGTTATATTTATTGAGTACTCTGGCATCGCTCACTGAGAGAGAGCAAGGGGAGGATTGGGAGGGCATGGTGCCAGGGGACCCAGGATCAGAGGGGTGCCGACCCCTCAGAGATTGAAGTGGGGGATGGCACCAGCAGATGTATTAAAATGCAAATTTCTGCCTTGCTTGCTGGTTTATCATCTGACTTGTTATACAATTTGCCAGTTATAGAAGAAAAATTACCATAATGGGGCCCTAGGGAATGGTTGTAAAAAGGAGACCAAACGTTACTTATCAGCCGTTCCACTACAATTATCTTCTGCGTTTGTTCTCTTCCTCCTCGGAAACATGAAACCATCATGTGCCAGGGACCAGGCGGTGCCTGGGCAGAGAGACTAGAGCCGCTGTATGTGTGATCTGCTTTCCCCCTCTACTTCCTGCCCCCTGCCGCCCCCACCCCCACTCCAGTCCTGCCCAGTGGCTGCTACCTTCCCTCAGCAGTGGTCTCCACCAGGGTAGGATCACTTCCGATCAGAAAGGCAGTATAAGTTCTGGGTGAAGTTTTGAGTCCTTACAGGCCTAGAGTTTTCAGGGCACCTTCTTTCAGACCCTTGATTGGAGGTAGGACAACTGAGTATCTTTCTCGACTCAGTAGGTCCTGGACAGGTTTACTCAGGATCCAGGTAGGCAACAGGTAGCCAGACTTCTGCAAAAGTGTACGGTTGCTGTGCCAAGCATCCACATTCTAATTTCACTCCTGCCCTGACGATCTTCACTCCCAGGATAGCTTTCTATCCTGTATCTGCCAGCCTTCCCCTCTCCTGGGGATCCTTGCAACTCCATTCTTTCAGTGTCTAGCATTGTACTTGGAACATAATAAGCAGGAAATAAATATTTGATGAATGAATGAAAGCGTTTCTTCGAGCCCGCGCCCGTGTGTTTCCAGGTTATTCCAAAGTTGTCATCCCCACAGGCTGACTTCTTTTTAGGTCCAGCCAAGTCTTCTCTAAGCCCCAAGGCCTCTGACGATTCCTCAGGCTTCTAGAGCCTGCATATTCAAACAGGCAGGGGAGCGGATAGCTGCGCCCAGCCAGCTGTCTGTGCATATTGCTTAGATACTTACACTTTCTCAGACCTTAGGCGGCTCTGTCATTCTCTGAGAATTCCTTTTGTCTTAGTTCCTGGGGCTCCTCATTTGCCTCTGCCACGGTATGAAAGGTAAACCCTCATTGCCTCTGAGTTAAATTTACAAAGCATGAATCCAAAGCCACTCACCAAGCGCTCAGCCTCATGAATAGCAGGGATCTCTCTGATTCCCGGCTTCTCTAGCTCTCTGCAGGAGAGAAGGTGCGGGTGTGACTGTTGCTTACACAAAACTTCTTTGATGTTATTATCCTCAAGCTGTAGGAGTCCTGAAGCAGGGGCACTGGATGGATCCTTTGACCTCTGGTTATGCACTCCTATTGGTGTTCAGGCTCTGGGAGAGCAAGCCACCCCGGAAAGCTCCCAGGAAGCCAGAATATTATTCCTTCATCTAAACCTTTTGGTTTAGGGAATAGGCGTTTTCCAGGCACCTGAAGTTTCTTTCTTAAGAGGAAGGTGAGGGCATGAAATGGGAGGTCGCCACGGGCTCGAGCAAAAATCACAGCCCCTTAGAGGAGGGGGTCAGAATATCGCAGCTGGGGATGCTGAGCTGGCTCATTGAGTAAGAGCTTAGCATACAGGAAGCTCTGGGCTTGATCTCTAACGTTACATAAACTGGGCAGAGTGGTACATGCCTGCAATCCCAGCACTTGGGAGGTAGAAGGAGGAGGATCAGGAATTCAAGGTTATCCTTGGTTGGATAGCAAGTCTGAGGTCAGCCTGGGCTACATGAGATCATGGTTTTGTGTGTGTTTGTTTTAAAATAATAATACCAAAGCCCAAGGGCCAAAAAGACTGCTCTCCGTGTTTGCCTGTGAGCTCAAACGATCTTCAGTTTTTCAAATGGTGGGAGCAAAACTCTTAGGCAATATCAACCCGTGTATATGCCACTGCTATCAAATTCATATGCAAATAAAGTTTTATTGTAACACAGCCATGCACATTCATGTGTGTTTGGGGTGGGTCTGCAGAACTTCACAGCTGTGGCAAAGACTCAGGTCCTCTGAGATTTACCACTGTGAGGATTTCTGTTGAACATGACTATAATCAGCTCTGTCTACTTCCCAATGTGGCACTGGAGCAAACAGGGCATCCTGGGAAATACCTTTGCTTTTGAAGTCAGTTTTCTCTTACCTGAACTCCTACTTTTGAAAACAAAAAGAGAAGCTCTGAAAGCGTGGTCGGGTGTAGGTAAGGAAGGCCTAGGACCCGGTTTTCTCCGTGTGTGTGTGTGTGTGTGTGCATGTGTGTGTGTTTGCGAATGTGTGTGAGAGTGTATGAGTGTATGTGTGTGTGTATGTAAGTATGTGTGAGTGTGTGTATGTGTGTATGTGTGTGTGTGAATATGTGTGGTGAGTGTGTGCATGTGTGTGAGTGTGTGTGCATGAGAGTGTATGTGTGTGAGTGTGTATGTGTGTGTGAGTGTATGTATGTATATGAGTGTGTATGTGAGTGTGTGAATGTGTGAGTTATGTAAATGTGTATGTGAGTGTGTGTGAATGTGTATGTGAGTGTGTATGTGAGTGTGTGTGAATGTGTATGTGAGTGTGTGTGTGAATGTGTATGTGTGTGTGAATGTGTATGTGTGTGTGTGAATGTGTATGTGTGTGTGAATGTGTATGTGTGTGTATGAATGTGTATGTGTGTGTGTGAATGTGTATGTGTGTGTGAATGTGTATGTGAGTGTGTGAATGTGTATGTGAGTGTGTGTGAGTGTATGTGAGTGTGTGTGAGTGTGTGTATGTGTTATGCCCAGATCTGTTGGCGTCTGAAAGCCAAGGCTGTCTAATAGTCAGCAGAAAGCCCAGCTTCTACTAGAACGAAAAAAACAAAAAATGATGGTCCTTTTATTGCTCTTTAGCCTCAGTCCAGCAGAGGGGAAGAGGAGAGGCGAGCTAGCTGTGAAGAGCTTCTGCATTAATTCTTGAAATCACAAGAAAAATGTGTGTGTGTGTGTGCGTGTGTGTGGTGTATGTGTGTTTTAAAGCCACTCTCCATAGATCATGCATGGAGTATTATTCCTTACCAGATTGGCACCGCTCCACCCATACCTCACGTCCCTGCTCCTCCCAAGCTCTGCTCACTGGGTTCTTTTGATCCCGGTGCTGTAGGCTTAGGCTTGGGATCCACAAGAATAGCCACAGTGTGTCTAGAACGGTGACCAAATAAGGGAGATTTAAGCAGAGCTGCCAGCCCTATGGCCTGGTTCTTCTCATGATGGGGCCACTCTGTGACTGTAGGATGCTGATTGACAGCTCTGTCCTCCCTCAGATGCTCCTAGCACCCACTCCCCCCAGGTATGACACACACAAAAAAAGTCTCCATGCAAAGGTACACGGGCGAGGGATAAATTGACCCTGATGGGTTTACCTTCTTTCAAATGCAAGACTTGCCTCCACGGCTCCCTAGGCTGGCCTCCAGCCCTTGACCTTGGTGTGTTCCATCCCGCATTAGCCTTCCTGTGCACCGACTCCTGGGGTGTGCTAAGGCATGCTGACAAGCTGATTAAGGGATCCATATGGTGGAGGGCGAAGGGTCTGACGTGGAGGAGGCGCGTGCTATTGTGGGATTCTGACAGCCCACACTGTGGAATGTCACAGTCCTGGGCCAGGTGGGCTTACTGGGGAGGGCACAGGAGGTGACCTCGCTTATTCAAAATTAGGATCTTGACATCAGTGATGGATTTGTGCTCTTCAGCCTTCAGATGCTCTGACTACGTAATCAGTTCCCCTAGTGCTTCACTCTAAGTTGTTAACTCTGTAATGTGTGTGTTTATCTTTCTTTCCCTCCTGAGCTGGGCACTCTCCTGGGCAAGGGGTGTGGATGGTTAGACTTTGATCCTTAAACCAAACACAAATAGGAGAAGAGGCAAGAAATATTGGGCAACTTTAGTTGTGTGAGAAAAGATTCGGAATATTGTGTTAGGGCCCGGGGAGCCGGTTCTGTGGGTCTGGGTGCTTGCTATGCAAACCTACGGACCTGAGTTCAAATCCCCAGCAACCTTGTAGTATGCCAGGTGTGGCTGTGTGTGTCTGTATCCCCCACACTAGGGGTACAAACAGGCAGATGTTGGGGGGTTGCTGGCCACATGCCAGTGAGAAACCCTAGATTTAGTGAGAGACCCTGAGAACAGCAATAGAGGAGGAGGCCCAGAGCAAAGAGAAAGTTTAAAGTTGAAACCTCACTCAATCTCCATCCAAGGCTCTGCGGTTAGCATTGAGCCACCTGGGGAAGCCAAAGCTGTGACAATGTTCCATAATCTCTCCATGGAGCCCAAATAGGGCAGTTCAAGGAATCAGATGCAGGCTGTGTAAGGAAAATCTCTTCCCTAGTCCTCCCCATAGGTGGCTCTCTTACTAGGAAACTACTGAGTCTGGCCCTCCAGTTTATGGCTAGGTGTTGTGAGCGATTGTCCTCTGAGGCAAGCAGCCTATCGGAAGGTTCAGTTCACCCTCTTGCAAAAGGATCATCCCAGCTGGGTCTGCAGACTGTTTATATCCCTTCGTGGAAGGTTGAGGAGAGTCTCAAACCCCTCACCCGAGTATCTAGCTTCCTCCTTCCACCAGTTGTATCTAACTCTGCTCTAACTGCTTGTGGCCTTGAAAAGGGGCTAAAATATAGAGAGGAGATTAGGGTAGGGAGGGCTCCATCTATGCAGCTAGGGTGCATCCCCATTGCTGCTGGGCATAAAGGCTTTCTACGTGTGGTCTATTGGGAAGGAGGACCACGCACATCCCTGTGAGGAACCCCTCACCTACGCTTTGTGAGGGAGCACAATAAATTCACTGGGTCCCTAGAGAGAACTTTGGTGAAGTCGTCCCTTTGTCTGTCACTGCCACATGAGATGGACATTGCTTCGAGGTCTCTAACCCTAGGTCTATATAATGCTTGTGGGTCCCTTCTCCGACTGTGCAGCTCTGGATGGCGTCTCTAAGAACATTCCAGGACGGTAGGTGGCCTTTCTTAGGGAGCTGTTTTCTTGCTCCCACTGGATGCTGCTGTCATGTCCTGAAGCATGAGCAGTGGGTGACCTGGCTATGAGGTTGTGCTAGGGGCAGGTGAGGGTTTAGTGATCTAGGAGGCCGACCTATAGGCTCTGTCTTCATGGCTTCTCCTTAGCCAATACTCACTCTCCCAAGTATCCAATTCTACTTATGCTGTAGGTTTTAACAAAAGATTTTCTTCTCACTTGAAATTATTAAAAACAATGCCCTTCAAGATTAAGTCACCCTCTTAGTCAACCATCATTCCCGAGGTTGCCGTCAAATGCTGTAAGCAAACCAAGCAGCAGGCAGAAATAGGAGAGAGGACCAAGAAAACAGAAGACAAGGGGCGTGAGGCTGAGGAGACGGCACAATGGAAGGACGTGAGTTTGAATTTCCAGGACCCACATAAAAGCCAGGGACCATGGCAAAAGTCTACCACCCCAGCCCTGGGAGATGGAAACAGGTAGATCCCTAGGGGACCACAAGACAGCCAGTCTAGTAGAATCCACAATCTCCATGTTCAATGAGAGCCTGTCTCAAAAGCTAAGGTGGAGAGCAATTGAGAAAGACTGATGGCAACCTCTGGCTTCCACGTTCACATGTACACTGGCATACATACGTGTGCATATGTACACTGGCACACACATGTGCATATGCATACTGGTACACACACGTGCATACGTACACTGGCACACACACACACACACACACAAGTGCATACCCACAGGGACATGCACACTCACCCCCTACCTACCTATACAAAGATGATCAGAGCTTTCTCACTTCTGGAAGCTTCTGGTGACTGGTGGCGAGGCTGTGAGCTGTAGATGATTCCAACACCATAGAATTAAGAAGGGCATTAGCACGGGAAAATAGAGAGTCATTCTACTTAGGGACCCAGGGTGGCTTCCTGGTAGAAGTGTCAATTTGAAGTACAAGGTTCTGGGAGTCATGATGGGAGGGAACAGGTGGAGAGCAGACCCTTCACTAAAGGTGATGGAAGGAAAGGGCTCTAGGTTCTCAGCACTTCAGTCAGGGTCTTCTGGCCTCAGCCAGGTACCACCATTTCTGTACTTTCCTAGGAACTAGTAATTCCCATGCAGGAGGCTTCGAAGCTCCTCAACCTCGTTCTGTTCAGGAGCTCCGCATTTGGGATTGTTTCCTCTGGGCAGGGCCTATGTTCAGCTTTGCATTTAAAATCTAGCTTACAGGCAAGTTACTTCGGTAAATAAAATTTCCAGCCCAGCAGCTCGCCTTCCTCCAGTGAACCTTTGTTTCAGACAAGGGCGCCCCAGTGGGAAGTCAGACACAAACAGAAGCCAGAAGGCAGGAGCTGGGCTGGGGAGTGCTGCTGGCCTGCTTGGGGGGAATGCCAGGACTTGGTGGAGTCTCTGCTGTTTGGTACTTGCCTGGGCTCTCTCAGGGTCTATGAGGTGAGGGAGGTCTAACAAAAGCTCTCAAACTGCCTCCCCAACATGCTTAAACATAGAGGGCTATAGATGAAGATTCCGGGCCAGGTCTGCCCCACCTGCTATTAAGACTTTTAGTGTCCGTTCTCACTATAGAATCTTGACATCAACTATTCGATCCTGGGCAGCTAATTTGCTTTTTCATTGTCTCACTGATAATCTAACTTTAAACTTAGTTCTTGCACTTAGCACCTTGCCTGTATGAGCCATTATCTTCGTTGTACAGAGGAGGGTACTGAGGCCCAGAGCAGGACAGAGAGAGCCTGAGAGGGCATCAGCACTGATGAACAGGATGCCTGGAGAGTCCTTAGCTCAACCTTCCTGGAAGCCTCCAAGTTTCAGCTCAGCATAGGTAAGCCCTTAAACAGTGGTGATCAGTGTGAGTTATATTGCCTCTGGGCTACCTGTCTCATCCCTCTTTCCACCAGGTATTCTCAAAGAGCCTCAGCAGAGGTGGGAGCCCAGAGCCACTTGTCCATCCTGGGAGGATTCCCAGTGAGGCTGGGGGTGGGGGTGGGGGAAACAGAAGGACCAGTCTGTATAGGGGAAATTTCCTGCCTTCCAGTCCAGCTCAGATTAGAGCCCATTTACATCTTAAAACCCAGCTTAGAAAAACCACAATCCATCAGCCAGCGATGGTGTAAATTGCTTTGCTAAATATATTTCTGGGTACATGGTAAGTAAAAATATCATGAATTTAATAAGCCTTGGAATTCACATTTTTCCAATCCTAATTAAGTTTCTCCTCCACATCGGACGTGCTCCTTGAGTCGCGTCGGTAAGGTTGGGAGGGGAAAGGCAGCTCAGGCTGACTAGGTACCCCACAGCCAACAATGTATTTCCATCTCCAGCAGCTGCACATGGCTCTGTGGTCAGTCAGTCTCCCGACTCACCAAGTCTCCTGATTCCCAGGAAAGACCACTGCCCTTCCTAAGTCATCTCCAAGGGTCATGATTTGAATCCAGCTGTTTTCTCTCTCTCTCTCTCTCTCTCTCTCTCTCTCTCTCTCTCTCTCTCT
>NW_021620226.1:548671-549129 GCF_004785775.1 Grammomys surdaster | reverse complement strand
TCTCTCTCTCTCTCTCTCTCTCTCTCTCTCTCTCTCTCTCTCTCTCTCTCTCTCTCTCTCTCTGTGTGTGTGTGTGTGTGTCTCTCTCTCTCTTTCTCTGGCTTCTGATGAATGCACAAAGTGGCACCTCTGGTCCCAGCTTGGCTCTCCACACTATGGACATGCTGGACCATTAGTCCCTTGACATCTGATTGTATGCCATCCACTTCCCTGTATTCCTACCATGCACACTCACACACTAGCCATAGGCACCATACACCATGACAAAGACTCATCAAAGACTCATGGGTGTTGTTGGCGGGATGTGGGGTGGCATCTGACACTGTGATGGTTAATATCATCTGCCAGCTTGGTTGGACCGCAGTGCCCATGCTTTTGGTCACATATCATTCAGGATGTTTCTGTGGAGGATTTCTTCTTCTTCTTCTTCTTCTTCTTCTTCTTCTTCTTCTTCTTCT
>NW_021620226.1:512408-548661 GCF_004785775.1 Grammomys surdaster | reverse complement strand
TTCTTCTTCTTCTTCTTCTTCTTCTTCTTCTTCTTCTTCTTCTTCTTTTTTGGTTTTTCGAGACAGGGTTTCTCTGTATAGCCCTCGCTGTCCTGGAACTCACTCTGTAGACCAGACTGGCCTTGAACTCAGAAATCTGCCTGCCTCTGCCTCCCAAGTATATATGTGTGTGTACATATATATGTGTGTGTGTGTGTGTGTGTGTGTGTGTGTGTGTACAAATAGAGACCAGAAGAGATCATTGTATCCCTTGGAGCTGGAGTTGCAGGTGTCTGTGAAATGCCTGGCTTGTTCTGTGGGATTTGAACTCTGGTCCTCTCATAACTGTGCAGTGAATGATTCTGAGCCGACATATGGGTGGTAGGAAGCAAAGCTAGGTTCCTTAGCAAGAGCAGCCAGTGCTTTTTAACCTCTGAGCCATCTCTCCAGCCCTAGGTGTCTTGTCTTGTCTCTCCTTCTCCTCCTCCTCCTCTTCCTCCTCCTCTTCCTCTTCTTTCTCTTCTCCCTCCTCCTCCTCTTCCTCTTCTTCCTCCTCTTAAATGAGATTAATCCTAGAAAAACTTCTGCCTCTGTAAAATTCAGAGCATTCATTTTTCTCTGCTCACTTTTACCCTCTGCCAATCAGTCTTGGCCTGGGTTACCCAAGTCTTAGGGTGGGGTGGGAGGTCTGCACCAGTTCCTGCTTTTGACTCAACAAAGCAGCGAAGCTTGTGCAATCAGAGGAAAGCTAGAACGAAGACTGGCCTCCCCAGAGCAAGGAGCTCTTTCCCCAGTCAGGGCCTTTGCATTGGAACTCCATCTTCTCCATCTCCAGTGTGCCAGCTCTTCCCTCCACTTGTGAGCCAGTTCCTTGGACTGGTCTCTGCGAGCCTACCCGGAGGGAGTCACATCCTCTTGCTGAGCCCCAGTGGAGCGCAGCCACACTGAAGAACAAGTCTCAGGCCTTCTGCCTGTGTGGGAATCCCATGTATCCATGGGAAACAGGAACTGCCTTCATCGCTCTCAGAGGAGGACACAGGAGTTCCCAGAGCTGGACTGACTTTCCTCAGCGTCTTGGCAGAGAGGTTGGAAGCCTGGAATGAGTCAGGAGAGTGTTCATTTCCATCTGGGAAGTGTGGCATCTCGGAGAGACAACTTTTCTTCACTCTGTGAAGGAATCCTTAAACCCCCTGTGGTGGTTTGAATATACTTGGCCCAGGGAGTGTCACTATTAGGAAGAATGGCCTTGTTGGAGGAAGTGTGTTGCTGTGGAGGTGGGCTTTGAGACACTCCTCCTGGCTGCCTGGAAGACAATCCATTCCTGGCTGCCTTTGGATCAAGATGGAGACTCTTGGCTCCTTCTCCAGCACCATGTCTGCCTGCATGCTGCCGTGCTTCCTGCCATGAGGATGGTGGACTGAAACTCTGAATCTGTAAGCCAGCCCCAATTAAATGTTTCCATTCATGAGAGCTGCCTTGATCATGGTGTCTCTTCACAGCAATGAAAACCCTAACTAAGACCCCTGTAGGATCTTTAGAAGGGTGGACAGGATGCAGTCTGGAGGGAATTTGAACATGGGAACTACTAGGAGAGAGGCAGAGTGGGAACTAACCCTGTAGTGTTTATTGGCTGCTGGCCCAGGATGCCCAGTTTGACTGCCTGCTTTCCCCCATTGGTTCCCAGAACGGATGGGCCCTTCTGGGTGCCCCAGAGTTCTTATCTCATTTGTGGGAGGCTGTGTAGGGGAGGGGTAGAATCTGTCCTCTGTTGCCCGTGGGGATGCCGCTGTACAACTGGGCACAGAACATTAGCTGCACATTACAGAGTTATGTTCTGTATCATGACCTATTCCCCAGGAGCCTGGAGTTCCAGGGATCAGTGGGCATGCAGCCTCCAGGGAAGGGCAAATCTAGAGGCCTCAGAAGCATTCCTTGATGGGCTTGAGGTAGCTGAGTGCCACCTGGGGACCACCAATCCCAGCAAACCACCTGTTCTAGCTCCTCCCCCAGATCCCGTTCTTTACTTCATGAAAGGCACAGGATAAGCAGGGCTCCAGGAGGCCCACACAGCATGTGCTCTTAGGGACATTTAGCTTCAGAAGCTAGCTACCAAGGCTACATAGGTCCAGTCCTTAGGATCTGTCTAGTCACCCTGGATCCATGTAGACACCCCCAACCCCCAACACCCTTACCTCAAGCAATATGTATGTCCTTTGTTCTCTGCTCCATCTCTTCCTCCTCCAGCATCCTGCCACCAACTGCTGTGACTCCAGGTTTCCCTCTCCAAGTGTCCTCAGAGTATCCCTGGAAGAGGTGAGGTGCTCTTATCATGACTTGTAAACCACAGTCTGCATCCTGGCCCTGGCTGTCTCCTCAGGTTATTGCCTGCTTTCTTATTGCTATAGTGCAGTAGTCAACAAAGAAACTTAGCAAAGGAAGGTACACCAAGGTTCATTCATGGCTGGAAAGCCACGTCGGCAGAGGCTTGAGTCGGCTGATTGTAGCCCGCTCTCAGTCAGGAAGCAGAGAGAGATGAACGCTAGTCCAGCCCACTCTTTGCTTTTTATTCAGTCCAGGATTCCAGCCCGTGGAGCAGTGCCACTCGAATTCATGGTACATCCTCCCATCTCAATTAATCTAGAAATTCCCTTATGGACATGCCTAGAGGCCTGTCCCTTCAAGGATCTAAATCCTGTCAGGTTGGCTATCAAGATTAACATCCTAGGCAGTCCCCATCTCTGTCCCCTGGTGGATGGATGGGACCTTGAGTTGTCTGTATTTTCTCAGTTGCTGGTTGCATAGATTTGCCAACATCCCTCCGATTTCTAAACTTGGTGTTCAGGGAAAGCAAATTCCTTAGGATCCCCAAGTTCCCTTGTGGAGCACAACTGCCTTCTCCTTCCTGTAGCTGGCTGTTTCTGGTCCCTTCTTTACATGGTTGGCTCTAGGTTGGAGAGGAGAGTGAGGAGGATGGAATGCCATTCTGTGAGTTTCTGCTACATCTGCTCTTGGGATATTTTGGGAGTAGCACCAGGTTGCTGATCTAGGCAACAGGGGGGAACAGAGACCTGTGTATCTTTCAGCCTGATGGGAGCCACACCCCCAAGTGTGGACATCATCATGCACTGAACCCCTGCAACATCTGCAGGAAGGTGTTCAGAGCCTTTGCAACAGCATGAGGTGGTCCTGGGTCTTGACAGCTTCAAATCCACAGCCATTATCTGGATTCCAAGCAATGAGACACTGGAGGAGATGCTGACAGTGGCTTCATATCTGAGTTACCAGCGCATCATTTTTCAAACATTTTTTTTTAACAAAGAGTTTCTTGTAGTCCAGGCTTGCCACAACTATGTGCTTTGAACTTCTGATTTACCTGCCTCCGCGTCTCCAGGGCAAGGATTACAGGTGTGAGCCGCCATACCAGCTTTATGCAGTGCTGGGAGTTGATCCTATGCCAGGCAAGCACTGTTCCAACTGAGACATATCTCCAGTTCCTCTTTTAGTTTAATATACACAACTACACATCTGTGCTCATACAGAGGAGCTCATGAGGCCAAGACCAGGGCCAGAACAAGATCAGACTACACCATTCCCCTTCCTTCATCTCATACCACTTTCCCCCAGTTGCTTCCCCAGTGGCTTGGTGAGCCTCTGAGATCCCTGACAGAACGCAGTCTCGCCGACATGGGGAGTATCTTCCTTCTTGACGGTCCCACTGTTTCCCTGTAAGTCTTGTGTATGAGTCATGGAGGGAGGAAAGAGAACATGGTCCAGCATCCCAGACCTCTGCCTACAGTCCTGGGTTCTTCATGGTGACTACACAGTGGCGTCTCTAGGTCAAGCCTGGACCTCCTTTCTTCTTCTCTTTACCTAAGCAGTAGCTGAGGAACAGACAGTCCCTGACACACCAGGGGCACAAGCATTGGTCCTGTGCGTGCGTGGGGCTGCTTCTTCCAGACTTCATAAACTCTGTGTGCTCAGGGGAGGCTGCAGCCACCGGGCCTGGGCTGAGGCATGTGATCCTCCAGCAGGTATATTTTTAGCTTTCTCATTAACCGAGTGCTTTCAAATTAGCCTTCTATTAACCTCAAAGGAAAATGAAAGTGTGTTTTTTTTCTTCCCAGAGTGAGTCTCTCCTGCAGAATATCAAGGTTTCCATGATTAACGTTTCATGCGCCTCGAAGCCTTAATGAAGTTGGATTCTCTAATATCTAACTTGATGGAATAATTGGTCCACGGTCTCTGCCATGGCAGGGGAGGCTGAAGGGGCCTTCCCTTTCCCATCACAGAGTCCTTTGTCCCAGTAGCCTCTTTTCTCCCCCAATAGAGCCTTCCACACCAATAGACCCTAATTCTGGAAGGCTTCAAGCAGCTGGAACTCCCTCCCCTGTCCTAGCTTAGGTACCATCTATTCCCTTCCGAAATGGGTCACTCCAGTTGGCCATTACTGCTTTTGCAAGCACAGTCCGTTCCCTGGGCTGCACACCTGGGTCATACAGGAGCCTCTTGACTTTGCCAATGTCCCTTGAAGTGGGCTTAGCCCTTGGACTTGGGATTCCAACTGGAGAGGGGAATAAATAGCCTTGCAATTTCTAGGGATGTCAGGCAATGGATCCGATGAGATTAATTCAGTCTCGACTGACCACCTGAGAGGAAGGAGTGACCTGTCCTGCCAGGGCCACCTGCACAGTGTCAGAGAAATCACCAGAGGGAATTGCAGATGGAAATGGATGTCTGCCAGCAGAAAGAGCAGGCAGCTGGTCCCTGTCACCCAAGGAGATGGCGGGGCTATTCTGGAGGACTCAATTTCTTGTCCATTGTTGTAACCCAATGGTCCTCAACCTTCCTAATGCTGTGACCCTTTAATACAGTTCCTCATATTGTGGTAATCCTCAAGCATAAAATTAATTTTGTTGCTACTTTGTAACTGTAATTTTGCTACTATTCTGAATAGTAATGTAAATATTTGTGTTTTCCTATGGTCTTAGGTGACCCCTGTGAAGGAGTCATTTGACTCGTATGAGGTTTCGACCCACAGCTTGAGAACTACCAGTCTAGCCAGTTCTTGGATACATCATTCATTGGTCTAGCCTGACCTTGAGTTGCTTGTTTACTGGTCCAGCCTATTTTTGGATCATTTATACATTTATCTAGATTTCCTTCGATCATTCATTCTTTGGGCTAGTCTAGGCTTGTGTCATTCATCTATTGGTCTAGCTTGTCCTTGGATCATTCATCCTGTGGTCTAACCTATCCTCAAGTAATTCATCCATTGGCACAGTCTGTCTTTGAATAATTCATTAATTGGCCTAGCCTATCATTCATTGGGTCATTTGTTTATTGGTCCTGCCTATCCTTGGATCATTTGTTGACTGGTCTAGTCTATTCTTAGATCAATCATCCATTGCTCTAGCCTGTTCTTGGATCATTTGTCCATTGCTCTAGCCTGTCCTGAAGTCATTCATCTATTGGTCCATCCTGCTCTTGTGCCATTCATCCATTGCTTCATTCTGCCTTTGGGTTATTTGGCCATTGATCTATCGTTTCAGTGCCCCAAGTTTGAGTCCCACTTCCTCCTCACCCTGTTTCTAGCCATCTCCTTTGTCCTTGAGTCCTTAGCACTGATGCCTTTGCCACCACGCCATCTTGGTCTTTCTCCACTGTAGTGACAATTTTGTAGTTTCAGTTTCTTTAAAAACCACAGAAACATTATAAAAAAATATCTTTTTGTTTTAATCCCAGGTGTGGGATATGAGACTACTTGAGATTGTCTGCAGCAGCTGACTATGATTTGTCCCATGCTCTAGCAAGGGTGGGGTTTTGTCAGCTGCAGATAGTTTCTGCGGTTGTGTGGCATTTGAAATGCTGGGGACTCTTGAGAGGTATAGAAATGCTAGGGCCCTGAGAGGTGGGGTTGTTGTTGTTGGGTTGCTGCTGTTATTGGTTGGTTACTGTTGCTTACAGTTTATTAAGTAGTTGTGCACAGAGAAGAATGAAGAAGAAATTAGATATCCTGATGTCAAAGATCAAACACCCCAAGAAACTTGATGCCTCTAAATCAGCAGGAAGTAGTCTAATGATAACATCATCACTATTATTTTACTCTCCTATCTAGTGTTAGGGGGTTGAAAGGGTAGGAAAGGGGTGTAGAAGAAGGGTGGAAGAAAGAGGAACCCACAATGTAGACAAAGATAGATTACACTCTATATATGGGTTTGTGCTTTCGTAACTTACTGTAGCAAAACCTGGGCTGGAGGCCACTCAGATAGGGGCCTCTTCTGGGTTATTCTCAGCTCCTGGATACTCTCAGCTTCTGGGATACTGTCAGTTTCTGGGATACTCTCTGGGATGCTCTCAGCTTCTGGGATACTCTCTGGGATGCTCTCAGCTTCTGGGATACTCTCAGCTTCTGGGATACTCTCAGCTTCTGGGATATTCTCAGTGTCTGGGATACTCTCAGCTTCTGGGATACTCTCAGCTTCTGGGACACTCTCAGCTTCTGGGACACTCTCAGCTTCTGGGACACTCTCAGCTCCTGGATACTCTCAGCTTCTGGGATACTCTCAGTGTCTGGGATACTCTCAGCTCCTGGATACTCTCTGGGATACTCTCAGCTTCTGGGATACTCTCAGCTTCTGGGATACTCTCAGTGTCTGGGATACTCTCTGGGATACTCTCAGCTTCTGGGATACCCTCAGTGTCTGGGATACTCTCTGGGATACTCTCAGCTTCTGGGACACTCTCAGCTTCCGGAATACTCTCAGCTTCTGGGACACTCTCAGCCTCTGGGATACTCTCAGCTTCTGGGATACTCTCAGCTCCTGGATACTCTCTGGGATACTCTCAGCTTCTGGGTTACTCTCAGTGTCTGGGATACTCTCAGCTTCTTACCACTATGCCAACTTCCTGTGTGAACAGTTCACACAGAAGAAATTTACATTTCATGCTGAGCATACCCCTTGGTTCCAACATGCTTCCACGTGAGGAGGGTTCTCTCTAGGGATCCTCATCCAAACTTCTTTGTAATCCCAGCGAAGAGTCCAGTCTGTCAAATGGCTTGCTTAATCTCCTAGGGATGTGGCTCAATTCCTAGAGGCCTGAGGAACACACCAGGCAGTGATGTAAATATCTAACTACACCACAGAATTCCTTGTACACAGGTGACCCACACCGGCTCAGGTTCAGCTCCAGCCCAATGCACCTGAGTGCCGTCCTAGATAAAGCCCCCGGCCACTTGGAAATTGAAATGTCAAAGTGTCAACCTGTCACTTCTCCACCAACCTTCTTTCTTCTATCCGGCTGATATTGCCACCAGTAGCTCTCCCACCATGTCAGGATCCTCCTCAGTGCCTCCATCCCCCAAGTCCTGGCAACGTCCGTCTGCTCAGCCCTTCTATCCTGTGTTCCTGGACTCGTATGGTGACTCAGGAGCCTATCACCTTGGACCTCTGTAGTGCTCCCCCCGGTTCATCTGTGCTTTATCCCCAGTCAACTTCCCTGTTGACAAGCAGAATGCTCACTCTGAGATGTGCTTCCGATTGTGTGCTTCTCTGCTAACACTGGCAGTGACTCTACAGAACCTTTGGTTGCCTCTCCAGTTCCTGGGATGACTCAGAAGTTTCCCAGGAGTCAGGACTAGGCATGTTCTCTCATATTATTCCAGGATACTGTCCTCGATGCACACCCATATTCATCAAGGCCCAACAAGCTACTCTTCCCTCAACATCCCTCACCACTTCACACCTCTATGCTTTGCACACGTTGTTGTTGCCCAGGACTGGTGCGCTTCCTTCCTGGTCCAGCCAGTGAGCTCCTACCCATCCTACAAAACCTCTTCCCTCCTTTCCTCCTCGGAGAGGCTACTCTAGCTGAGAAGTTTTTTTATTATGTGCTGTGGGATCCCTTTATATTCTTTCCATCTCACTCTGTGTGTGTGTGTGTGTGTGTGTGTGCGCGCGCCTGAGTGTGTATGCGTGGGCATTCACACACATGCCTGTGGAGGCCACAGGACAACCTCTGGTGTTGTTTCTCAGGATACCATCCACCTGTTTTTGAGACAAGGCCTCTCGCTTGGCCCCATTAGTCTGGCTAGTCGGTGAGCCCCAGAGGTCCCCCTCTCTCCAGCATTATAAGCACGCATCACTAAATCTTTCGTTTTGTTGTTGTTGTTTTTAGCATGGGTTCTGGGGAATCAAACTCAAGTCCTCAAGCTTCTGTGGCAAGCATCTCCTCAGCCTTCCCTGGGTCTCATCCATACTAAGGTGGATTCCTGTCTTTTGTCACGGTTGATCAGGTCTGTCATGGTCCTGGGCTTTGCAGAGGAGCAGGGCTGAGAATGGTCTGCAGTCAGGACAGCCCTCTGTTGTGGAGTGCTGGCTGTGGTGGCTGGCTCTGCCTCCATAGACCAGAGCCTGGTCCTTTCCTCCTCCCCCTCCCTAGGGACATCCTCTTAGCTATCCTCTGCAGCCTCAGTGCTGGGAGAAGAAAGAAAGAACCTTTCATTGTAAGTGACAGTCACGCTTAGTTCTGTGTCCCTGCATGCTGGCACTCTGTATCCTAGGAAGCTGAAGGGAGCCACCCTGAAGTCAACTGCTCTTCCTCTGCCTACCTGCCCCCTGCCAGCTCTTACCTCTGGCACCATTAGTCACCCAGGGAAGAAGGCAGGAATCCAGGCCAGGCTCATTTGGAAAAAGCCTCAAATGCAAAAAGTGTCTTCTTAAATCCAGGTAGGGGGTAATTAACCACATTTCAAAAGAATTCTTCTGTTTCAAAAGGCTCCATGGCAGGGAGCCCACAATTAGCCTGCTCCCCTGGAGCCCTGACATTGCTGGGCAGCCAGGCTGGGCAGCGTCCCCTCCTCTCCCGTACCACCAGCTTGTTTTTCTTCCTAGGAGTTAAAGATGATTCTTTTTCTCGTTTTCTTTTGATTTTAATAATCTTTACCATATCTTCTCTCAGAGGGAGGATGGCTGGCCTGACCTGAGGTTGCTCATTTCACAAACATAGGAAATGGAGGTTTGAGGGAACAGCAGAGTATGGAGGGGACAGGACCTGATGGGGAGGGGTGGGCTAGAAAGTCCTCCTATCCCAGAAGCCCCACTAATCTTCCTTCTGAAGAGAATCTTTAATGTATTCCAGAGGCAATGAAACCAGCTAAGACACCTTTTTTTTTTTTTCCTGGCTTTCTAAGCAGCAGTGTATAGCCATGTCCACTCATTGGATGTGGAAGGCAATGTCCAGAGAGAACGGTTGGACAGGAAGCTCCCAGGACAGCAGGCACTGCTAGGAGGCATACTGTGCTTCTTAGATACCCTTCTCATTGTCTTCCTCCTTGCTGCTTGGAAGGAAATGGCAGGTAGTCAGGCAGTCATCTTGGACCAAGTTAGGGCTTTGTGATGGAAGTTCAGGCTGGGTTTGTCAAAGCAAAAAGACAGATAGCATCTGAATATTGATCTCTGTGAACTTACTTTACCAGCCATGTAGCCTTGCACTCCTGTGAGGGGAAGAAAGAAGTTGCCATCTTGGGTAAGTCACTGCGATGGTTCGTATATACTTGGCCCAGGGAGTGGCACTATTAGGAGGTATGTCCTTGTTGGAGTAGGTGTGTTACTGTGGGCGTGGGCTTAAGACCCTCATTCTAGCTGCCTGGAGATCAGTTTTCCGCTAGTAATCTTCAGATGAAGATGTCAAACCTCAGCTCCTCCTGCACCATGCCTGCCTGGATGCTCCCATGTTCCTGACTCAATTATGGACTGCACCTCTGAACCTGTAAGCCAGCCCCAATTAAATGTGGGCTTATAAGAGTTGCCTTGGTCATGGTGTCTGTTCACAGCAGGAAAACCCTACGTAAGACAGCCACCATCAGTTTGTTGTGTTGAGTCTGACCCTAGCTAACAAGTCTCATGATACTCATCTTCTGGACAAGCCACACCTACAGTCTGGATGCATATGGGAAAGAGGCGGGGTTTGTGTCTTGGTATGATCATCCCCTAAATCTTGTGTCTGTTACCCTCTATCCCATGTTTTCCTTTTGGATCGGTTAGTAAGTAACCTAACAGCAGTTGAGGGACAACTCTTAAGAGGTGTGTGGGTGGGTGTTCTAAGAATCTAGTGGGCCACGTCACTCAGCCCGAAGAACAGGAGGATACCAACCCCCACTACCAAAAGGCAAAGATTATTGCCTTTACTAGATTGGCTCTCCTCAAGGCCACACCCACTTACCTAGTCTCCTTCTTCCTTCCTAATTTGGTTAGCTACTTCCTTTCATTTGTTTTTAAAAAGAACATTTGTTTTTTTTTTCCTTAGTATATTTTTAATGTTCTGAGAGTTTCGGACATGGCTACTGTCTTCCCATGGGTACTGTGTTTATATCATTTCCACTCCTCCCTGTCCTCCTACTTCTCTTGCACGCCCTCCAACTGCTTCTCAAATCTTCTTTAACTATCATCTTACACACACACACACACACACACACACACTCACACCCCCTGCTGAGAGCATTTACTGTTGCCTACATGTGTGTGTTTAGGGCCAAGCACTTGATATTGGATAATCTATTGGTTTCCAATCTGTGATGGTTTGTCTATACTCTGCCCAGGGAGTGGCACTATTTGGAGGTGTGGCTTTGTTGGAGTAGGCATGGCACTGTGGGCATGGGCTTTAAGACCCTCATCCTAGCTGCCTGGAAGTCAGTATTCTGCTAACAGCCTTCAGATGGAGATGTAGAATTCCCTGCTCTTCCTGCACCATGCCTGCCTGGATGCTATCATTTTCCCACCTTAATGATAATGGACTGAACCTCTGAACCTGTAAGCCAGCCTCAATTAAATGTCGTCCTTATAAGACTTGCATTGGTCATGGTGTCTGTTCACAGCAGTAAAACCCTAACTAAGACACTCATCCCTATAGAGGACTGATTCCTCTTCTCTCAGCATCCATCGGTTGCCTGTAGCTCTTCGCCTTGGGGCGGGGCCTTGTAAGATTTCACTCATCCATATAGCTACCTGGTGTTGTCATTATGCAACTTGTTTAAACGACTGTATCTTTCAGATTTCATCCGTGGAGCTCCCCTGTCACATATAACAAACACTGCCACACAGTACATGTCTGGTTCCCTCACCTTTATAGTCCCTCTGTCCTTTCTTCCAGTGTTCTGTGAGCCTTAGTATAAGGGTTGTATTGTAGGTGTATCCATTTGGGTTGGGCAGCTCATAGCAGCTGTTCAATTTCATTCATGCACACAATGTAGCTTGGTCATTTTTGCTCCCCCCAATCACCCTCTCGCTTCTCCATTACCCTCTTTCATCCTCCACCTATTCCCATCCCCCTCCTTCTTCCTTCCACTGTACCCCATATTCTTACAAAATTCCCTTCCTGTTTTCATGTCCTTTTGCTTGCAACATGTACATGAGTGCGTGTGTATGAGTGTGTGTGTATGAGTGTGTGTGTATGGTGTGTCCCCATCATGGTAAATTTAATTAGGGTTAGAGTGGCCTGCATAAGCACAGGTGGAGTTTCCTGGATCATGGGCAACTCGACAGCCACTACACCCTAAAGAAAAAGGCACCCTTTCCGGATGTTTCCCTTCCTTCCTCATGCAGGGGTATCGGAAGAGCTGCTCAGGAATTCCCTCTAGACCCCAACGGAGATGGATGGCCTGACTCCTGTAGGACCCGCTGAGACCAGTGGCTTGGTGTGCACATGTATGTGTGTGGGGTGTGTGTATGCACATGTATGTGTGTGTGCACATGGATGAGGAAGCCAGAGGACAACCTCAGACCATTCTTCAGAAGCCATCCTACTTTGAGACTTGGTCTCACTGTGGCCTGGAGTTTGTCAATTAGACCAGGCTGGCTGGCCAGCAAACTCCAGGGCTTCTCCTGTCCTGCTTCCTCAACACTGGGATTAAAACTGCAGCCTTGTAAGTGGGTTCTGGGAATCGAACTCAGGTCCTCATGCTTGAGAGACAACTGGCCATCTCCTGAGTCCTGATTCCCAGTTTTGATGCTACTTGTGTGACATAAAACAAATGAGTTGGTTTGATGGCAGACCTTCCCCCCCTCTGGACCATACCCCACCACTGCCCCGCATTTGGTCCCTATGCATACCCAGTAGAGTGTCAGAGTCTACACTGTAGGGAGTTTCATCTGCTGGGACCTGGTAGGGGAGAACTGGTGAGCACTGATTGTTCTCAGCACCCATTTTCCAGGGCAGGAGAGCCACAGACAGAAACTACTTAAGAACCCACAGTGTGTCCCTGAGTTCCTTACCTGAGACGGTATTAACTGTCTCCCCCCTCCGGCCCCCCCATCCCTGATCCTGCAAAGCAGATCTGAAGGCTCCATTAGGAAGAGCCACATTCCGGAGGTGTCCGGTGCAACATGGCTCTGAGCAGGTCTTGGTGGTATTGCAGCTTCCTGCTTCCCTGGTCTTCCCAGACGAACATCTCCATCTGGTGATGTTCCACAAACTTATACACTCACACACTCATTCACACACACTCACACATACAAACACACTCACACAGACACATATGCTGGATGATAAGAATGGCCTACCATATACACATTCTCTCTCTCTCTCTCTCTCTCTCTCTCTCTCTCTCTCTCTCTCCACACTACACATATATATGTGTGCATATGTATACATATATATGTATGTATATGTATGTATATGGGAGGCTGAGGCAGGAGGATTGCAAGTTGTAGGCTGCCTGGGACCTAGAGTGAGACCCTATGTTAAAAAAGAAACAAAAAAGAAAGAAAAGAAATAAACGATAAACCCAAAACCCACTTTGCAGGAAGGGATGGGCCCTGGAGATCCTCTGGTGACCCTATTGTCTTCCCTGGAGATCCTCTGGTGACCCTATTATCTTCCCTGGAGATACTCTGGTGACCCTATTGTCTTCCCTGGAGATCCTCTAGTGACCCTATTGTCTTCCCTGGAGATCCTCTAGTGACCCTATTGTCTTCCCTGGAGATCCTCTGGTGACCCTATTATCTTCCCTGGAGATCCTCTGGTGACCCTATTGTCTTCCCTGGAGATCCTCTAGTGACCCTATTGTCTTCCCTGGAGATCCACTGGTGACCCTACTGTCTCCCCTGGAGATCCACTGGTGACCCTACTGTCTCCCCTGGAGATCCACTGGTGACCCTACCCTCTTGCAGGTGGGGAAACTGAGGTTCAGGGAGATGATGAGCTAGAGTCCAATTTACACAACTGTCTCGGGGCAGAGCTGGGATAGGAAAATGAAATGTCCCACCTCTCAGGCCACTCTTCCGTGTGTGCCTTACGATGAGTCCCAGGCAGCCTGTGGTCTGTCTGTTTGGAGCCGGAGGAGATGTGCACAGCTTTGCCCCTCCTCCTGCACTTCTAGGGCTTAAAGAACACCAGGCGCTTTCTCTGGAATTGTCATGGCCCCAAGAATTCTATGACTTTTCTCTAAGAATGTGCTTTTTCAGACTTGACCTTTAAGGATTCATCCAGCTGCACAATTCTTCCGTGGGCTCCTGGCCCAGTCTTGGTTCCTGACAAGCTAGCGATCTGAGCTTTTGTGATTGTGCCTGGTGGACAGGCACATGTGGTTGAGAGAGTTGTTTTTGGAGTGGGGGTGGATTCCCCCCTAGGTGGTTGAACTCTCTCAGCAGAGGGTTTGTAAAGGAGGTTTGGCAGGACCTAGAGTCCAGGGTTGGACTATGTGTGAATAAATGCTTTTCTTTCATGCTATTTCCTATGGATCCACATACATAAGTCCTGAACAAAACAGCCAAGAAGAAAGGAACAGAGTGGACCTGACAGGAGACTTTCCATCGGAGGCGGGGAGGGGGGCAATGAGTTAGGCTTTTCCCATAGACACTGGGCATTCCATGGGCTAAAGGACTGTAGGAAGTATCCCCCACTCTTTTATATCCTACCTTGGTCAGTAAGCAAACTTCAGTGGGTACTGAGAGATTCCAGAGGATGTCACCAGAAAAGGACTCTTGTGACAGGAGGTGGTGGTAGCAGTTGGGGTGTCTCATGCTGGGTTGCCCTGGAAGCAGATTTTTCTGGGAGTTGATTTCAGGAATCACAGGGAAGGGGTAGGGTCGATGAGGCTGCAAGCAGAGCCAGCCCATTCTGTGCCTGTTCACAAGCTGTCTTTGCTCCTCCATCCTTTTGCAGCTGGTGGGGGCCAGAGATGTTTGTGCTTGGTTCTAGATTGTTCCATCCAAGGAGCAAGAAGCTGTGAGGGTTGACCACGATCCCTCCAGGCAGAAACTCTTGTTTATGGAGATTTCTCTGGCTGAGTGCTAGGTGTTTGCAGCTAGCAGCTGGGGACTTGGGTGGGAATGGTCAAAGCCAAGGCAATATGCACAGGTCACTCTTAGCTGCAGCAGGAGCAACCCCTTCTGGGAGGGAGAGCATAGAGGAAAGGGGAAGGGTGCAGGGCAGAGCAGGCCTGGTTTCCTGGGTGTCAGAAAAGTCTCAGAAAAAAGAGGAGCATGAGGGTCATGTACCCCAACACCAGGGAAAATGACCCCGAGTAGGGACCTGAGACCCCTGGTGGGCCAAGGTAGATGACATGGGCTGTACACAGGGAAGGCATGCTCTGTGCAGCTGCGGGGGTGAGATTTGAATAACACAGTTCCACATCTGGGGAGTTTATCCATGGGGGTCACTGAAATCTTGCCCCTCCCCCTTCCTATCTCTTCCTTCCTTCCTCTTCTTCCTTCCTCCTTTCTCTTCTTCCCTCTTCCTCCTTCCCTTCTTCCTTCCCTCCCTTCCTCCTCCTCTCCCTCCTCTCTCCTTCCTCCCCTTCCTCCTCCCCTTCTTCCTCCCCTCCCTCCTCCCTCCTTGTTCCCTTTCTTCCTCCCCTTTCTTCTCCCCTTCCTCTCTCCCTCCTCCCCTCCCTCCTCCCCTTTCATTTCCTTACTTATGTCTTCTTATTCTAATTAATGTTGTGACTCCATTTTTCATTCCCTGACACGTTTATGTTATCTGGGGCACTGTTCAAGACATCTTTACTACCAGTGAGGGACAACCTAGAAGCCACAATCCCCAGGACAGAGACAGATGTAGTCAGGGTCCACCTTGGCTGCTGCAGGATGGTCACCAGCATACTCTGTGCCATCTGTGGGCACAGGGTGGGACACTCCCCAGTCCCAGGAGCAGGTAAGCCAGTGTGAGCAAAGACACCCATCTCCTCGATAGCATCTCCATAGATTCCAGAGCTGCTGGCACAGAGCGTGCAGTTAGATTCCAGACATGTAGCATGAGCAAGAAAATGGCGGCTTTTAGCTCATTCTTGTGATTCCATAGCCCAGTGTGGTCCCTCTTAAGGAGCTCAGGAGGAAAGACCCTTCCTATCCAGCAACCAGCATGAGCTGGTTTGTGGTGCTGCAGAGCTTGGAAGTTCAGTTCAGGCTCTCGGCTGCCACCTGAGGCAGGTAAGAGGGTGGCGATGCTCAGTGAGCCAGCACAGAGGAGAGGGCACCCAAGGTTCCCTGTAGCTCTGCACTCAGCTAAAAACAGAAAAGAGAGAGGTTGGTCTTTCTTGAGTTCTTTCACTACATGACTTTTTTTTTTTTTTTTTTTTTTGGCTGTTGTTTGAAAATAAGTCTCTGGGACTGGAGAGACAGAACAAACTGGATTGTTCGGCCCTTCACCACTTTGGAGCTAAGAATAACAACAAAGGCTTGGCTGACTTAGGTGTTCTTTGTGAACCTCAGTAACGCTGAAAAAAACAAATCAAGAAAACTTGGGGAAGTTGCGGGCATCCACGTGCGAGAACAAGCGTGTGCGAGTGAGAGCTCGCGAGCTGTTCAGACTATTGCGTGTGCGCCAGTGCTCGCAGGCATCTTTGTGAAAGCGAAGAACATAAGTAAACCGATCGAAGCCAGTGTGAGAGCAGTAATGGTAGCTTATGGTCCTCTCTGGTTATCCAGACCGTGTGGGCTGTGACTTCATCCCAGCCCAGAGCAAAGATGTGGCATTCCTCCGCCACAGAGGTGAGGTTCTGGGTTTCTTCTCCTTTGTGAATCCCAAGATTCGGTGTTGGAGTAGATAAAAGTGAAGAGGAAACCTGTAGCTGAGAGTCTGGGGTTTCCAGGCCACTAAACAGAGGGCTCGGGGCTGCTGTCGATGGGAGACTGGAGTTCTGGGTGTGGAGATGTTGTTGCTAGATGTTTGTTCTTAGGTGGGCTTCAGGGTGGGTAGTTTGAGGAGGGTGGTAAGATTGATGAAGAGAAATGTCGAGCTGGGGCATCGCTCAGCAGTAGTACAAGGACCCAAGTTTGAATTCGAAGTACCTACGTAAAAAAAATTAAAACTAAAAATCTGGGACCAGGTATGCACATGCCTGTAACCCCAGCACTATGGAGGGCAGAGACAGGAACCTCTGGAGCTTATTGGCCATTCTCCTAACTCCAGGTTCAGAGAGAGAGAGAGAGAGATCTTGTCTTAAGGGAGTAGAGTGGAGACAGAGAGTGGCCAAACAGGACACTTGATATCCACTTTTGAGCTCTGTGTGCACAGATATGTGTACCTGCACACTTATGTGCATACACTACACTATATACTATACATGCATGCCTGTGCGTGCGCACGCGCACACACACACACACACAGAGGGAGAGAGAGAGAGAGAGACTTGGAGAGAGGCAGTGATGAGAACCGTGAGCTGTGTTCTAAGCCAATGGAAAGTCAAAAGCATGATGTATCCAAGATGGCTGCATGGCTTAAAGCATGGAACCGATAACTGGAGGAAGTCCTTCTTACAGTGCAGGAGGTGTGTGTGTGTGCGTGTGTGTGTGTCCTCCCCTCTGGGGCTCACATTCAGATACACTGAAGACTATGGAAAGACAGCAAAGCTGGATTCGAGCCTGAGGGGCCTCTTCTCTCTCACACTGTGAAGTGAGTCTGGAAAGGACACAGCTTTTACTGTGGTGGAGGTGGAGGTTGGGGCTGCGGTGGGGGTAGGGATGGAGGAAGGCGGGGGTGGGGGTGGCGAGAGCCAGGAATAATGGTGGTAGTGGTTGTGATGTGGGCCATTCAGTAAGCATTGGCACACTCACACAGTAGGCACTAAATAAATGCCTTGGAAATTTATTGCCCTAGAGCCACGGGTGGCGCAGTAGCAGCCCTGCGCTAGTAGCTTTGGTGTAACGGCTGCTATTCCAGAGAGTTATTACGGTGATAAAACCCGCCAGGCTGCTGTGCGGCTCTGCTCGGATGAATGAGGGCTCTCAGGTCCGGGCCTTGGAGTGTGTGACGATGGAGACATGAACTCATCTAGAGATGACCTCAGTGGCCATCTGCGAATGTAAAAATGAGTGGGCAGGAAGAGAAACCAGGACAAATCAGGCATTCAACAAAGGCATCCTTGAGGGTTGGGCCTCCTCCTCTTCCTCCTCCTCCTGCTCCTCCTCAATTCTAATCCTTCTGACAGTGACCCCTGGGTTCTCTGGTACACTGGCATGTTGTTCTCATGTCCCTAAAATAGCAAAGGGAAGGGCTTTTGTGTGATCTTGCAATTTCTTGAGAACCTTTATTAACCCTTCATACTCCTTGGCTACTGTGTGAGGCCATCACAGGAATGAACATGTCTAACCCTTGTGACACAGATACCAGAGCTAATTGCTAACAGAAGAGTCACAGATGTGGCCAGATCTGTGGTTTCCCCCTTAGATGTGAGAGCTTGACCCCTTGGACCAGGGGAATTGGGAAGGTGCCATATAAGAAAGATCTGGTCACATTAAGGTGCTCATTTTAGTATGGATGGATTTAAGGGCAAGACTGGACGCTGGCAAGCTGGCTATTACCTGGGAAGAGAGTCCTAGTGAGAAATTATCTAGAGCAGGTAGACCTGTGGATATGTCTGTCTGTGTGTGTGTGTGTGTGTGGGGTATTGTTTTGATTATCAATTGAAATAGGAAGACTCAGCCCACTGTGAGTGGCACCATTCCCTAGGCTAGGCCCTGGGATGTATACCTGACTTAAGAGAGCAACTCAGCCCAGGACGTGGGTGCATTTGTTTCTTTTGGCTCTTGACTGTGGATGCTGTGCGACTGTCTCAAGCTCTTGCTTCTGAGAGTTCCCCACATTGAAGTTTATGGACTGGCTCTGCTTTCCATGTGTTTGCTGCTTATACACTGCAATGTGGATTGTGAACCTAAAACAAACAAACAAACAAACAAACAAACAAACAAAAAACCCTTTCCTCTTAAGTTGTTTTTTTGTTAGGATAGGTTATCACAGCAGAAGAATTGAAACTAAGCTGGGCATATGTGTTAGGAAGTTACTGCCGTGGTCCTGGGATTCCCAGAGGAGGGCCCTATTAGACCAGTCTGCTATTCCTAAGATCATGTCTTGACTCCCTGCTTTCTGGTTACTCTGTTCCTGTCTCATCCTCTCCATCACCATGTAGAGACAACAAGAATGCTTCCTTGTCAGACGTTCATACTCAACACCTTCCCCTGGGTGTCTGTGTGGCTCCTTGGATCTCTGTTTAACCATCACTGTACTGGAAAGGGATTCCCCAAGCGCTTTACAGTAAATAATGCCATGGCCCACCCTCCCAGCACAGTCCAGGGTAAATGTTAGATTTATCCATCTATTTATTATCTTTCTCACCCCACTAGAACCTACATTCCCCAAGGCAGGATCGAAGTAGCTTCCCCGCTGTCTTCCTGGAGGGAGACGCTCAAGGATGCATGAAAAGAATAATGCAATGGGCTGGAGAGATGGCTCAGCGGTTAAGAGCACTGGCTGCTCTTCCAGAGGTCCTGAGTTCAAATCCCAGCAACCACATGGTGGCTCACAACCATCTGTAATGGGGATCCGATGCCCTCTTCTGGCGTGTCTGAAGACATACCATACACATAAATAAATAAATCTTAAAAAAAAAAGAAGAAGAATGCATCAGAGACATATCTCACCACACAGGTATCTCAGCCTCATGTGCCAGGGGTAGGGAAGCTTTTAGGACACCACAGTCCATGCATGCCCACATGCACAAGTAAATATTAGAACCTTAGTTCTAACCACTGAACTTGAGTGTAACCACTGAACTTGTATGTAAGTGACACGTGTTCTAGCTCATTTTTGTCGTAACCAAGGAGCAATTCAAAGGAAGACGAGTTAATTTGGGCTCACACATAGAGGGCCCAGATCCATTGTGGTGGAGAAGGCATGGTGGAAGGAGTGTGAGATGGCGCATTCACATCTCCTGGACCAGGAAGTAGCAAACACACGGAAAGCAGAGCCAGTCCATAAACTTCAACGTCCAACCACTTACTTCCTGTGGCTTTATCCTACCTTCCAAAGGTTTCATAACCTTCCCAAACATTGCCATGAGCTGAGGACTGAGTGTTCAAACTCTGTGCAGCCAAAGGTATGAAGGGGAAGGCTCAGAAATGAATCCTGCTTAGGGCTCTGGTGACTGGGACATTCCTGTAGGGCCAGGCAGGCAAGTATTGGGGGCATTGCAACCCCATTCCTGTGAAGACACAGCAGAGGCTCTTTGGCACTTTGTGCCTTGTTCCTTCCTGTGATGACATGTTCTTGGATGGTGAGTAATTGGAGCCTCGGGGCTGCCTCTCCTTTTGAGCAGAAGTGCCGTTCCGCTCCAGGGGAAGCACACGGAGGATGAGAAACAGAACACAACCAAGGCTAACACAAACCCAGGCGTCAATAACTGCTTGACATTCTGAGAGGCACAGCCTCACTGGTGGGTCCAACGCTACGCGAGACCTTTTTCAGTAGGCGCTAAAGTGGCTCAGCGATGCTAGCCTTTTATGGAAGAGATACGCTTGAAAAGGAATGGGAAGCTTTGGGAAAGCCGGATGGTTCTTTGCAGTTCGGGGTGTTTGGGGGGTAGCAGTGCAGTGAGGTGTGAATGAGTTTCATCTTAGAAAGGGGCGCATGGCAGCGGCTTCGATGTAATAGGCTTAGTTATTAGTTACTGCGGGAACAAAAACCACAGCCCTTGCACCCTCAGCAAACCGACTTAAGGAAGAAAAGGTTACTTTGCCTTGTATTAGAAGGGGTGCAGTCCATCATGGCCAGGAAGTGCTGGAAATAAGCTAATAACAAATTCAAGTGGGGAGAAAGGCCGTTTTGAATATACAGCTCTGTAGAAAAGGATCCAGCACAGGAAAAAAAAAAGGCAATAATGGCGAAAGTACTGCTTTGGCGCAAGACAATGGATTTAAAATCCCTCCAGAGTTGAGAAATCCCCGCCCTTTTCTCCTATAGGCCAGGAATTGCACCCACCCCCAAACTCCTCATCTCATTGGCCTGGGTCACAAAGTCTCAACCAATGAACTATTTGGAACTTAGAACTGGCCCCTCCTTCTGACCTTGGGCTCAGCCTTGTAGCAGAACACTTGTAACTTTCAGGGTCCCAAGATTAGCAGCAGCTCACCGCTGTTAAGGGATAGAGGGGCCTCGTACCTCCTACCTGTCTGTAACTGCAGTTAACTTGAGGCTTACCTCATGCTGAAAAGGGACGGTAACAATCCGTTTCTCACAGGTATGGTAGCTGGTCACATCGCATCTGTCGTCAGGAATTGGAGAGCAATGCATGCTGGTACTCTGCTCTTTCTTCAGTCCAAGACTCCTCTGGCCAATGGAAGATGGAAGATTCAGTCCTCAGTTAGGGTAGCGCTTCCCACTGCACTTAACCTAATCTAGAAAGCATCTTGTGGACATGGCCAGACCATTGTATCCATGGTAATTCTAACTTCTGTCAGGTTGACAGTTATTTCTAACTATCACAGGAGATAAGGGTGAAAGCTTTCCAAGAATGACCTTCCTCTTTCATCTGGCCACCAAACGTTTTAAAGGGACTTGGTCCTTAGACAGTCCCTCAAGTCGGAGGACTTTATAAAGGTGTGGTCTCATGGCAGCCATTATAGCTAGAAAATTTCCCATAAATCTGTGGGGAGTTGGAGGAGCCCTCTGAATTTGGACTAGACCTTGCTGTGTTCAGGGTCTCCCTGGGGGTTCTAGTCTGCTTTCCCTTGCTGTGATAAGCACCGTGTCCAAAAGCAACTTGGGGAGGAAAGGGTGTATTTCAGCTTGTAGTTATAGTCTACCATGGAGGAGAGTCAGGGCAGGAACTGAAACAGAGGCAATGAAGGAATGTTGCTCACTGACTTCCTCCTCTCAGCTGTTTCAACTTGCTTTCTTATACCACCCAAGTCCGCCTGCCAGGGGCAGCCCTGCCCAGAATGGGCCGGACCCTCCCACAGCAGCCATCATCAATGAAGAAAATGCTCTACAGCTGTGCCCACAGGCCAACCTGATGAAGGCATTGTCTCCATTGAGGTCTCTTCTTCCCTAAATGCCTTAGCTTTTGTCAAGTTGACAAAACACCAGCCAGCACCCTGGGCAAGGGACAGATGTCTGAAGAATTACCACCCACAGTTAGCTTCCGGTAGGTTTGCGGAAGTGCTCATCACTCATTCCCTCGACTGAAACTTCACGAGGTGCTGCTGAGCTGCAAGGAGATCAGAGGGAAGAGGCAGGAGATGAACTCTTGGCAGTATTTGGCTGTGTCCTGATGGGCATTCCTGTGTTTAACATTAGCTTTCTTAACGGCTCTCCAAGATAGCTGTTATTATCTTAATTTTATAGCTGACTAAACTGTGGACTTCAGAGGTTCCGGCTTTATTTTTCTAGACCCACGCAGGTGAAAAGTGACAGGATTGGGCTTTGAGTTTATGCCACATGCCTTCTTGGTACCCACACGTACAACTTATGTCAAATCAGTGCTGTGTTGTTGGCGTCCGTAGGAGTGGGATCTGGAGGTGTGTGTACGCGGCTCAAGGAGAATTCTTTTGGGTGGGTGTGATAAGAATGTTGATTAGATGTTTCTGCTCTGCAATTTCTTCTCTTGGAGGAAAAAAAATCCAAGTTTATTTATCTAGGTTTTATTTGTTATTTTTTTCTGTTTGTGTTCAGTTCTAAGAATTTTGGGTTTTTAAAAGGATTGAAGAAAAGTGTGAGCCCAGGAGAGACTGTTCTGATCTCACTGAATATATTCTGTGTTCCTTTGAGTCACTGACAACTGAAGCTCAGAGGCTCTCATGACTAGGGACCCATGGCTACAGGAATGAGACCCTGTCATGAAGCAATGTTTCCTGGATTGAAACAGCTCATTCTGAGGGTAGTCTCCCAAATACCCAGAAAGATAAAAAGGAATGTACAAGGCTCAGGAAGTAAGTGGCTCACAGGTATCAGAAAGTTCCTGGGTCTTACAGGACTCACAAAGAGGTTATGCAAGCTGGTAACAGCTGCCAAGGAGATGAGACTCTCCAATCCAGTGTGCTGCCTCTAAGTCCATCAGGGGATGCAGCCTGCCTGAGTTGTTGGGGCAGGTTTTTCAGTGATGCAGTTGGCTTAAACCCCCATTCAATGCTTCTGTCAATAATACCCAGAAACTCATCAGTTTACTGAGTTGGACTTGAGTTGTTGCTTTGGTCTGCTGTTGGTGTTCTGTCTGGGGTCCTTCATGTCTCCTCAAAGTCATGCCATTCACCACTTTTGTGTCGCCTCCAGGCAGCAAAGAATGAGAACATCTCCTTTTGAGGCCAGGTATCGAATATTGACATCTCTGCATATGCAGCTTAGCTATTCTTCCTGATTGCTATGACAAAATACTTGCACAAAAGCAACTTCAAGAAGGGTTTATTTCAGTCTACAGTTCAAGGGTATAGTCAGTCCATCATGGGCGGGAAATCATGGCAGCTTAAACTTGAGTTGGTGGTAATATTGCCTCTGCAGTCAGAAAAAAAGAATGATTGCTTGTGCTCAGATAACTTTCTCCCTTCTGTGCTGTCAAGGACCTCAGCCTAGGGAATAGTGCCACCCACAGTTAGGAGGGGTGTTGCCACCTCAATGAGCCTAATCAAGGTGATTTTTCACAGGAACAGTCGGAGGATAGTCTGATTAGGTAACTCTTCACTAAGTGTGTCCCCTTGTCTCTGAGGTGATTTTAGATCTTGATAAATCGACAATCAATATTAATCATCACAGTGGGTGGATAGCCTATATTCATTCCCCATTGGTCCATGGGTTTGTATCTCAAGATCCCAAGTAGAAGCCTGAAGTAGCAGCTACTACTGAACCCTATATAAGCCACGACTTCCCTATAGAGTTGTGTGTTGTAGATGCTTTCAGGAAAACACGCTGTGAGATGATTATACCATGCCTTCCAAGCACCTCCATGATCTTGATCTGCCACTTGAAGTGGTTTCATCATAACTGAGATGTGGTAGACACAAGACATGTGAGGCTCTGAACAATGTAACCCACCATGCCACTTTACAGGATACTTAAAAGGCAGAAGTAGGGGTGTACGTTAGTATGATGATGACTAACACGTGTGCTGGAGATCTCAGCAGATCAGAGGGCATGCTGTTCTTCTGGAGGTCCAGAGTCCAGTTCCTAATATCCTTGTCGGGTGATTCAGTGTCCTGTAACTCCATCGCCAGTGAATCTGATGCTCTCTTCTGGCCTCTTTGGGTACTGCACTCTCATGGAAAACATTGAAATCAAAACAGAGCACAAAAATTAGTAACAGAATTATTTGTTATGGCTATGTACAACAAGTAGCTAAACATATACACACACTACACACATATATGTATATACAAATATAGCTGTATTTGAAAGATGTATTTATTTTGATTTTACAAGTGTTCACTTGCATACATCTCCACACATGTGTATGGTGCCTACAGAAGCCAAAAGACGGATTTGGATCCTCCTGGAATGTTGGATCCTCCAGATTGTTGTGAGCCACTGTATGGGCGCTGGGAATTGAAACTTGGTCCTCTGCAAGAACAAGTACCCTTAACAACTGAGCTATCTGTCCAGACCCCGCAGTATAGTTTTTATCTGGCTAGAAGCAGAGTGTTTATATGAGCACCACTTCACACATGGGAGTAAAGTCTCTTGCTGCTTTGTAACCATGGCTGTGACATCACTAAGTAGAACTTGTTCAGTTCTATTACAGTGTCATCGGGCCACCACTGTATGTGTGTATGGTCATTGGTCAAACATCACGATGTTCATCTGTATCACATATCTAAGTTCTATGCCTTCTCTATTTTAACCAAGTCCTATCCCAAGCTGTAGTGATAACATTTTTAGTCTCTGTGTACAACATTCAAACTAGCATTGGTTTCTCTTTCTTTCTTCCTAGTTTCATGGATAAATTTGCTCAGCCCAGAAGCCTTAGGCACCTCAGTGTGTGGTGTCTTTCTTGAGTCAAGAACATCCATCTTTTTACTTAAGGGAAGCACCTCTTCCTGCTTCCTAACATATCTCTAAGGATGGCATCTCTAATCAGGTGTTACGTGAACACAGACACCGCAGTGCTGTGACGGTGCATCTGGTAACCTAGATGCTATTAAGTGAGTCTTGGGTAGGTAGATTTGATATGGACACAGTGAAAAGTTAGAATTCTCATCCCGGGCAGGATAGAATTGGAAATGGAAGTCCAGAAATCTATAGGAGATTCCTGTAAGTTCCTGGCACATCGTAAATATGTGTGTTCAGGAGAGAAAAATAACCCAGCATGTCCCAAGAGAAAGGAGCAGCATCTAGAAGATGAAGGAAGTGAGTGAAGGCTTTGGTTGCTGCGATTGAAAGGGGAACTGGATTTCGGAGATGAGACAGTCGATTTAATTATCTGATGGGAGAAACAGATGAAAGAACAAAGCAGGCTTCAGAGTCTCTGCAATCTATCATAAAAATGTCTGGTATCCAGTCAGAAACCACCAGGCAGCTGAAAAGCAGAAATGGTTGCTTATATTCAAGAGGGGGAAGAAATCAATAGAAGCCAACTCCAGTGATCTGGGTGTTGTAACTGATAATTAAGGGACTCAGCATCCTTATAAGTGGGTTCCACATTTTTTTTGTGGGAAATTGTATGCAAACAGGAAATATATACAAAGTAAGGAATCCTGTTAAAGAAACAGAGATCATTGAGGAGGGCAGCATGGGGCTTGGAGGATTGGTCAGTGTATAAGAGCACTCTCTGTGCAAGCAGGAGGATCTGAGCTTGAATCCCAGGAACTCAAGTAAGGTTGGGTGAGGTAGCACACATCTGTAATCTTAGTGCTTTTCTGGTGAGATGGGTGTCTGTCTTAGTTAGGGTTTCTCTTGCTATGAAGAGACACCATGACCATGGCAACTCTTATAAAGCAAAACATCTAGTTGGAGCTGGCTTACAGTTCAGAGGTTTAGTCCATTATTATCATGGCAGGGAACATGGCGGCACTCTGGCAGATGTGGAGCTGGGGAAGGAGTGGAGAGTTCTACATCTGGATCCACAGGCAACACACACACACACACACACACACACAGAGAGAGAGAGAGAGAGAGAGAGAGAGAGAGAGAGAGAGAGAGAGAGATATTTTGGGCCTACCTTTAGCATTTGAAACTAGAAAGCCCACTCCCAGTGACACACTTTTTCCAACAAGGGCATACTTCCTAATCCCTGCTAAGTAACTCCACTTCCTAATGACTAAGCATTCAAACCGATGAGCCTGTTGAGGCCGTTCCTATTCAAATTATCACAATGGTAGAGAAAAGAAAATCTGCAGAGGATCATAGGCCAGCCAGCCTGGTATGTGAAGAGTTGACCACGAACTGTCTCAGAGAAGGTAGAAAGTGAGGATTGACACTTGAGGTTGTCCTCTGACCTTGGTGTGTACACTGTGGCAGGGGCATATCCATTGTCTCAGTCAGGGTTTCTATTCTTGCACAAACATCATGACCATGAAGCAAGCTGGGAAGTAAAGGGTTTACTCAGCTTACACTTCCACTTTGCTGTTGATCACCAAAGGAAGTCAGGACTGGAACTCAAGCAGGTCAGGAAGCAGGAGCTGATGCAGAGACCATGGAGGGATGTTACTTACTGGCTTGCTTACCCTGGCTTGCTCAGCTTGCTTTCTTAGAGAACCCAGGACCACCATCCCAGGGATGGCACCACCCACAATGGGCCCTCCCAATTGAGAAAATGCCTTACAGCTGGATCTCATGGAGGCATTTCCTCAAGGGAGGCTCCTTTTTCTGTGATAACTCCAGCTTGTGTTAAGTTGACACACAAAACCAGCCAGTACAGCCATACTCACACGTATGGATAGTCCTACACGTATATGGACATACATTCCTCACACGTATGGATAGTCCTACACGTATATGGACATACATTCGTTATATGCACATATGTATCATTCAAACAAACATTAAAAAAACATTTTACAGGAATGATGAGACAGGCGAGGGACTTTCCTGTGGTGGTTTGACTTAGAAAGGCCCCCACAGGCTCATATGTTTGAATCCAGGGGTCTCCAGAAGATGGCTGTTTGGGGAGGGATTGCGAGGTATGACCTTGCTGGAGAAAATCTGTCAGTGGATGTGGGCTCTGAGTTTTCAAAAGACTGGTGTTTTATGTCTGTGGATCCTGATGTGAGCGTCAGTGTTCCTGCTGCCGTGCCTTTGCTCTGCCCTCGTGGACTCTAACCCTCTGAAACCGTAAGCCCAATTACAAATCCTGCCTCTTTTAAGTTGCCTTGCTCTTGGTTTTCCCAGCACAGGGAAGTAACTAAGCCACCTCCTCTCTCTGAAGCACTGAGCGGGTATTAGCTATGGAAGACACTGCTAAACTCATTATTGGTGTTAATGAGTTACGCTTCTTAGTGCAAGCATGCTTTCTGTTCATTTTCAGACAGATAAGCAGAGATGCTGGAGGACTGGGGTGATCTGACTCCTTAATTGGCAGCTGCTGGGCTCTCTCTTCCTGCCTGGGCTTCTTTCTTGAGCTGAAGGACTTGTCAGGCAGCCAGCCAGCTGAACTATCCTTATGCCAGGACTGTCCTTCTGAACGCTTCACAGACACTCAAGAGAATCAGGGAACAATTGCAGCTAATTACTCTGGCTCCTTTAGGTGAAGCCTCAGTCATGATTGCTTCCTGCAGTGAGCATCAGACACTTTGGTAAGGCAAGCCACAATGAACTCTGCATGACCCTGCAAGTCATCTCTTCCTAGACCTGAGTGGAAGGTGTTTCTTTAGGTGGCTTAGTAGAACTGCTGTGGCTGATACTGAAAACACAGTGCTGTGATTGGTGCAAATCCAAACACTCATTTGCATATAAAGTTTTCTATCATTGGTGCAGGTGGACATTTCTGGCTATGTAAACAAATCATTTGGCTCACTTAGGTGGACACCAAATCCCCCTAACCGTTCCATACCCTCATGCTGCCTCTCATAGTTTGCAACATTAAGACCAATGAGAACTCCGGGATGGTCTTTTCCTGACTACTTTTAGATGTGTGGCTAATCTGATAATAAAGAATGATGTTGTGGAGGCAGCTGAGTGACAGTGATGGCAAACGCAGTGGAATGGCAGCCTAGGAGCAGCATAGGTGGCAAGGCCTGGCTGATTGACAAGTAAAGAAGCACCAGAGAAACAGTTGGGGAGAATGGCCAGGGCAGGACCAAGGATAAATAGAAATAGAGAAGATGGAGAACCGAGGCTGGAGGAGGATAGAAGGCTCTAGAGAGCTCAGGAAGAGAGTGTGCAGGCTTGCGTTGCTTGAAGATCCTAGTGTGTGGCCAAGCTTTTAGGGTCAAGGATCTCAGGCGTCCCAGGCTTGGAAGTGTTCACAACAGTTTCCTGATGCATGGATTGACATGGAAGATGCAATACCAGTTGATGCCAAGGACAAAGGAATCTTCACTTCCTGTACCTACACGAGAGCTGGAAGACCGTGGTGTTTAGTGATAGTTAAAGGTGTTGTTATCCAAAGCCTGCACAAGAACTTTAACACTAGAGGCCGTCACCTGTTCCTGATCCTGGCTGCCTATTTTTGCCCGCTGCTGTTAAACACCCAGGAAGGTAAAAGCTTGCCCAACGACAGCAGTCAAAGAGCTTCTCCTTGCTAACCCACAGTTTCTATCTAAATAGAGCAAATGGACCCTGGACCCCTGATTATGAATGAGAATATTCCCTCTCTGCACTGTATGTTCAGCACTACAGTCACTGGTAACATATGGTTGTTGAGCTCTAGAAATGAACCACGAGTTAATTTTATCTCATCTGAGAGAGTTAAAATTCATAGAACATGACTATTGTATTGAGTGGTGTGGTTCAACACCAGAAATGTACGTAACCCAAATGAAGAAATGAAAGCCATTCCTTGAATTGCATGCTGATAGATCGGAGACAGAAGAAGAAAAGACAGTTAATTTGAAGATAGCTCGATATAAATTATTCACCAGGAGGTGTAGAAAAAAGACAGTGAAAAATGAACACAGGCTCCTAAGTCAGAGGAACAAATGCAAGCCCATGCAGAGCGCATCTTGGAACTTCTAGATGGAGAAGGGAGGGATAGACATAGAGAGATCCACATGTGGTTCCGTCACAATCAAAGAAACAAAAGTTCAAAAATAGATACTTCATCAGAGCTCAGACTTCTTATCTGGGAAGAAGGAGGCTGGAAGACATTTAAACAGAGCTTCATGAAGTATTGAAGGAAAAGTCGGTGTCTGCCACCCAGAATTCTATACCCAGCTAAACTATTCCTCAAAACATAAATAAATAAATAAATTAAATAAATGGAGGTGCTGGAGAGATGCTTCAGCTCTCAAGAGTGATTGCTGTTCTTGCAGAGTGCATTTGGATCTCAGCAGCTGCACTGGTTGCCTCACACCGCCTGTAACTCCAGCTCTATCTTTTGGACTCTGAGAAACTGCACTTAGATGCACATACCCAGACACAGATACATACATCAGATAACTAAAAGGTATTTAACAGTATTTAAAAACAAGTAGCTACAAAATATTAATCTTCTTGTGATGTTATAACAAAATACAATAGATTGTGTGAATTAAGCAACAGATTTTTTTTTCATTTATCTGGAATCTGGAAGCCTAAGGTCAGAGTGCCGAAACGGTTACGTTCTAGCGAGGGCTTGCTCCCTGGCTTGTGGATGGGCTGACTTCTCAAATCTCCCTCTCTAGGCTTTTCCTTCTTTTGTGCAGTGTGCTCATGTGTAGGTGTGGTAAGGAAAGAGTTCCCCTTCTATAGCCATACCTCTTGTTAGATTAGGGCCTTACTTAACCTTCATGCCCTCTTTAAAGCCCTATCTCCAAGTCCAGTCACATGACATTTGGGTTCAGGGCTAAAGCATGTGAAGCTCTGAAGGCTTATGGCACATCCATATTAGGAAATAGTTGTCAAAGCATCAGTAAGGCCTTCTACATCCATATTCGGACATATTTGTCAAAGCACCAGTAAGGCCTTCTATTAGGGAGGGGTTTTGTGGTTGTGTTATTTTTTTTTCTTGTTTTTTTTTTTTTTTTTAACTAGGACCAAATAGCTCACCAAAAGCATCTTAAAGGAGGAAGGGTTTATTTTGACTTGCAGATCCTGTGGATACAGTCCATCACCGTGGCGGTGGGGGAGGCATGTGACAGCAGCATGATGTGGCTGTCACATGCATCCCCAGTTCAGAAGCAGAGAGAGTACAGGAAGTGGGCTGGACCACCTCTCACCCCACTGGGCAAGGCTTGCCCTCTCCAGTGAGGCTATGCCTTTTTTTTTTTTTAAGATTTATTTATTTATTTTAAAGATTTATTTATTTATTTTATATATAGATGAGTACACCACCACTGCTCTCTTCAGACACACCAGAAGAGGGCATCAGATCCCATTACAGATGGTTGTGAGCCACCATGTGGTTGCTGGGAATTGAACTCAGGACCTCTGGAAGAGCAGTCAGTGCTCTTAACCACTGAGCCATCCCTCCAGCCCGAGGCTATGCCTTCTAAAGGTTCCACAACCTTCTAAAACAGCTGCTCCAGGACCAAGAGTTCAAACCGAGAACCTACGAAGGGCATTTCATAAACTACAATGGCTTCTGTAAATAAACCATCGAGTGCATTTTGAGGGAAATGCAGATTCGGTAATAATCTTTGCAGTGTATTTTACGATTCTGGTAATTATTATTTCATAAATAAATAAGTGAGAAGCTATGTCGTGCTCAAGGATTTCATGACTCCAACATTACACGAAGATATAAATTACCCTCTCACCGTAGTTTCAATTCAGTCCTAATCAAAATTCTCTTAGACTTGAAGGAAAGAAAGAAAGAAAGAAAGAAAGAAAGAAGGAAGGAAGGAAGAAAGAAAGAAAGAGAAAGAAAGAAGAAAGAAAAGGAAAAAAATGGGGCCATTGAGGTGACACAATGGATAGAGGTATCAGTTGCCAAGCCTGATGTTCTGAGTTTAATTCCTGGAATCCACATGACAGAGAAAAATCATTGACTCTACACATGCACTGTGATTTATGTGCCTGTGCACATGCACGCACACGCGCGTGTGCACACACACACACTCAAATAAATATAATAAAAAAATTTAAAATGATTTTGAAAATTAAAAAAAAAAAACAATTGGGGAAATATGCTTCTCCAGTCTCTATAGAGCCAGGCACGACTGAGTTCTAGTGAGAGCCTGCCTCTTGGCTTATAGGTGACTGCTTACACTTTTATAATCATAGCACTCAGGAAGCTGAGGGAGGAGCATTGGAAGTTGAAGGCATGCCTAGGCTCTGTAGCTTAAAAAGTAAAAACAGTAGGTGTGGAAAACCAAAGTATTCATAGTTACAGTGACTGACAAATCTAGGGAGAATCTGAAAAGATAAGCTTCCTAACCTCAGGACTCCCCATGACATCACCGAACCTGACCTCAGGAATCGCCATGACATCACTGAACCTGACCTCAGGAATCGCCATCCAGTGACGTCACTGGCCCATCCGGTGACGTCACTGGCCCATCCATCCAGTGACGTCACTGAAGCAGCGAGGAGGTACCATCATAATGGACTAATCGTTCTCTGAGACAGAACAGTGAGGCCCGAAATAGATCTGCATTCCTACAATCAGTCCGGTTTCGACACCACCACCAAAACATTTGAACAGGAAAAGGAAAATTTTAACAAACAACGTTGGAACCAGCAATGTCCGCATGGGAATGGAGCAGGAGCCGCACTGCTTGCCCCACACAGCACGTGGAAATTAATATGGGATACACGGTGGACTCAGGCACTAAAAACTAACATTAAAAAGCTTTTAGAGAAATAAAAAGAAAGAGGCTTTGCAATTTAAGGAGGGTAAGGATTTTCCTAGACAGGAACCAAAAAAGTAATAACTGTAAAATAAAACAATTATAAATTAGACTTCAAAATTAAAAACACATCCAACGGTATGATTAGGAGAATGAAACAGCAAACAGAGAACAGGGGGGGAATTGGAGCAGAACGCCTGTCTGATGGGAGACTTGCGTTTGGAATGTGCAGTGGTTATCTATGACATGATAACGAGCCTGAGAACAGAGGGAGAAAACAGATTCTAAGACACATCACACAAAGAGATGATTTTGTGAATGGCCAGTATATACATGCAAATCTACGTTTTATAGTTATTGGATAAATGTAAATGTCTCAGTTAGGGCTTTACTGCTGTGAGCAGACACCATGACCAAGGCAACTCTTATAAAGGACAACATTTAATTGGGGCTGGTTTACAGGTTCAGAGGTTCAGTCCATTATCATCAAGGCGGGAACATGGCAGCATCCAGGAAGGCATGGTGCAGGAGGAGCTGGAGATTCTACATTTTCATCTGAAGGTTGCTAGTAGACTACTGGCTTCTAGGCAGCTAGGACTAGGTATTAAAGCCCACCAAACAGTGACACACCTACTCCAACAAGGCCACACCTTCTAATAGTGCTACTCTCTGGGTCAAGCATATACAAACCATCACATTCCACTCCCTGGTCCCCATAGGCTTGTTCAAACTTATGAGTCTATGGGGGTCATACCTAAACATATAATAAAAATACATTTAGTCCAATTTCCAAAGCCCCCATACTCTATAGCAGTTTCAACAATGTTAAAAGTCTAAAGTTTAAGATTTCTTCCGAGATTCATGCAATCACTTAACTGTAGTCCCCAAAGCAAGACAAGAAACCAGCTGGACAAACTCCAAACTCTGCATTTCCATGTCTGATGTCAAAGCAGTCTTCAGATCTCCAACTCCTTTTCCATGTTGACTGCAACAAATTTCTTTCTCCTGGGCTGGTTCCACTCCCTGTTGGCAGCTTTCCTCAGCAGATATCCTATGGCTCTGGCATCTCAAAAATCATGGGGTCTCCAAGGCAACTTCAATGTTACAGCTTCTTATTTCAATGTCTGGGATCCACACATGATCTTCTGGACTCCTCCAAAGGACTTCTCCAGATCTGGCCTCTGTAGCACTCTAAGCTCAGGTTCATCCCCTTCATTGTTGCTGCTGATTTTGGTGATCACTCCGTGTTACTGGCATCTCCAATACACTGTGGTCTTCTGCTGCAGCTAGGCATTACCAATAGCCTCTCATAGGCTCTCTTCATGATGCCAAGCCTCAGCTTCTTTGCATGACCCCTTCAATCCTGGCCCATCAACTACATCTGAGGCTGCACCTGCACCAATGACCTTCCATGGCTTCTCACAGTGCCCAGCCTCAGCTGCTCTTCATGACCTCTTTATACCTTCAAACCAGGACCACCTGGGTGACTCTTACACATTACCGAGTCTAGCTGCAGCATGAGGTACAACCTTGGCTATCTCTAGAACACAGCTTCTTTGTGCTCTCAGAGAACACTTCCCAGAAGATTTCATCTCATATAAAGTGACGAATCAGAGAAAGATTTAACAGAATGAGTCAGGGATAGGAAATGCCCAACTCACATGAGAACAGCAGAGGAAGAGAGGCTACTTAAGAACAAGAGACAAAAGGTGGTGATGGGTGGTGTGTGTGTGTGGTGTATAGTAGGTGATGTGTTTGTGTGGTAGGTGGTGGGTGGTGAGTGGTGTGTGTGTGTATCTCTGTGTGTGTGTATGTGTGTGGTATGTGGTGGGTAATGTGTGTGTGTATGTGTGTGTATGGTTTGTGTGTGTGTTTAAGTTTTACTGAGGCATTTTAAAGAGACAGGTTACAGAGGGAACAAGGTAGATACAGGTGAAGAATGAGTCAGAGAATGAGAAGGAGCCAGAAGATTAGAACAAATAGCCCGAGTTAGTTTGAGGTCAGGCAGAGCAATTTAGTCAGAAGGCAAGAAAAGCCAGATTGAATCAGTCAGCTTGGAAGGTTAGATTGTAGGGAGGCTAGAAGATACCAGGCCTAGGCCTGGGGACAGTTAGGACAGAGATGGAAATGCTCTGGGCTCAGCCCAAGCTGGATATTCACACAGTTTGGGTGCACCTCTCATCTCATCCCTTCATCCGAGGAAAGAAAAGCAACATTTATACTCTGGTCTTCATGCCTGTGTGCCAGATACCTTCTCCATGGAGCTACCGTAGCCCAATTTCTAAAAACATTTCGACCATGTCTCAGAAAGTTCTTTGTATGCTTATGATTTGTTTCAGTAAGTTCCTCGCTAGGTGGTTTTAAAGAGTAATAAAAACCAAAATTTTGTGTATGATTATTTACTCCTGTTCTGTTCAAAATCACCTGAAGGGCAAAGAACACAAATGCCCATAAACACTGGGGTAGATACAAACGCACATTAGGCAGAATTATCTCGAGGAGAAGGACAGACACAATGCATGTGTATTTTAACGGGAATTTATTAGGAGGCTGGAGAGATGCACTGGGCTAAGAGCTCATGCTGCTCTTATGTGACTCATATATAATATATAACACACACTAAACATAACCTGCATACACGGAATAAGGATCGCCTACTGTAAGGGGGTGCTTTTCTGGGAAGCAGCACTGCAGACAGTGGAGATACTCTATATTGTAATAAAGGCTCGGTTGATATGAACCTATCCATCTGTCAAAACCGGGGTATGAAGATCTGTGGATCCCAGTGTCCAATACACTTTGTCTAGAGCTACAAAGAAATGAGATGCAAGGGTGTCCACCAGGAGGAAGAATAAGCTAAAGACAAAGACTTATGGGGGTCACATGACGAGTATACGGTGGCGGCGCTGGGGGAGGTTGTTATCAAGCTCTCTGTTTACTTGAGCATCCTGGTCATTTCTTATAATAATAAAAAAAAAAAAGGTGGGGAAATTCACAGTATGATTCCACATACTTTGGCTCAGAGCCTTGGAAACAATCAGAGAAGCATCTTGCCTGAATGAAGACCCGAATCCACTCATTCTAGCTTTCTTCTTGCCCCCTTGGCCATTTGTATACTCCTGCAAGGACTGTAATATCCGGAGGCATCTTGCCAAGACTCGTCTGAAAATGGCACAGCCTTGGGCTTAGCTGCCACTCAGAGCTAAGATTCACAGGTACTGGGGATGTGAAGGCTATGACAGTTTTTTTCCAGGCAGCCTCTGACAATTTAGAATGGTTACTTCCTCAAGGTGACCCACCTGTTTTCAGCAGAGCCAGTTTCTATCCTTGCTACTGGGAGTAGTTAAGGGCGGGAGTGCAACTGGGAGTTGGGCTGCAGAACCCAGGAGGCAACTGCTTCCTGGTCCATGTCTCCCTTCTCTAGAGAGTGTGTTCCCATTGGTGTGGGCTGGATAAGAAGTATGGTCTTCCATTCCCAGGACATTGCCTTAGCTGGAATCTTTTCCTACACCATCCATTCTCTCTGTTTCACTCAACAGCCACCACTGGAGATGGAAAGATTTTTATTTCCTTCGCACAAGACAGTAATCCCTACAAGATCACCCCAGGAGCCCCCCAACTGGGGCAGAGGAAGGACACAGTGTGGTTTAACAGTGTGGCAATGCCTTCCTCGCACTACGGCTTCTTTATGAAATTCAAATATATGCACAGAGACCAAGAGTTCCCTGCAAACTCTTTCAGGGTAAAAACCAGCCCTGCATCCTAAGTAAAGAATGACAGGGAGAGACTTGAGATGCTGCCAAGGAATATTCTGCCTGTAACCCGGTGAACTTCATCCAGTATGGGCTTAAGTAATGCTGGGAGATCGTCCCAGTCTTCCAAGTCCTTGGCAGTCTTGGCTCAAGTCCTTCAGTAGCTGGGTCCCACCTCCATCTGTACTTCAGAAGCATGCTTTCTGTCCTACATCCATGTCAGCCTGTACCAAGACGAGACTAAGGGTTTTCAACACAGGAAGGCCTCACTTTTTGGGAGGGGTCTTTATTTTCTATTGCTTAGAAAAAAAATAAAACTAAAGCATGCGGAAGCAACTTTGAAATACATAGACACATTATCAAACTGACTCCTGATAGCTTACCGTCACGCTCTTAAATCAGAGCATCTCTCAACTGCCATTAGAGTAACTTCTTGCACTGGATGTCACCCCCTCCCCCAAACTAGTTAGTGTGCAGAGAGTGGTGGAGTGCTAAGTGCTAGATGAGACATTCATATCTCACCCCTTCCCCCAAGACTCAGGGATCTTTAAGGAAGAGGGACTGGAAAGATTTTAAGAGCCAGAGGTTGCTGGTAGCATTGAGGAAACAGTATTTTCCAGACACAACAGATCCTCACGTGGGCTCACAGACACTATGGCAGCATGTATAGGACCGGCACAAGCTAAATCTAGACCAAAAAAAAAATATCATCATGGGGTGCGGGTGGGGGTAGACACAGAATCCCCACTAGCTGAGGATCCACTGGGGTTTGATAGCTGTGGAGAGAGAGGAAGTGTCAGTTTTCTTTAATGATGTGATCCCTGATAGGTTGACTATACATCAGGGCAGGCCCTACTTTCAAGACCAGCTGGGCAACATTAGCTGGATTTGGTGGGGAGAGAAGAAAGAAAGAAAAAAGAGGCAGATGATGAAAAAGAAGAAGGAAGAGGAGGAGGAAGAGAAGAAGAGGAGGAGGAAGAGAAAGGAAGGAAGATAATGAGAAAGAGGAGGAAGGAGAGGAAGAGGAAGGGAAAGAGGAGGAAGAAGAGGATAAGGATGAGGAGGAGGAAGAGAAAGGGGAAGAGGAGGAGGAAGAAGAGGAGAAAGAGGAGGAAGAAGGGGAAGATGAGGAGGAACAGTAAGAGGAGGAAAAGCAGGAGGAGGAAGAGGAAGAAGGGGAAGAGAAGGAGAAAGAGGAGAAGGAAGAAGAGGAGAGGGAAGAGGAGGAGGAGGAGGAAGGGGAAGAGGAAGAGGAGTATGAGAAAAAGAAGGCATCTCGAGTTGGGTGGGATGGGAAGGAGGATAGTAACTAGAAGAGCTGGGGAGAGAGGCTGGAGTAAACAACCCACAGAACTTGTACCTGCACATCTGATCACCATTGTACCTGCACATCTGATCACC
>NW_021620226.1:500085-512398 GCF_004785775.1 Grammomys surdaster | reverse complement strand
TGTACCTGCACATCTGATCACCATTGTACCTGCACATCTGATCACCACACACCTCTCCCACCCCCTCTGGGAAGCATTTAGCACACTATTAGCCTCGAAGATATTTTCCATTTTTGCCCCTTGGGGTCGGAGTGGGGTGACTCTGGAGAAAGTGCAGGGAGAAAGTTGGTGGACAGACACTCTTCCACAGACCTCCGTGCCCCTGTGGCTATTTTCATCCCAAGCTGTTTGGTGTAGAGGTTGGAGGGACAACTGTCTTCCAAGGCTTGCCCGTGAGGCTGGAGAGCCAATTTATCCTGCCTGCCACGCTAAGAGGAACCTTATCCGTGTTATCAGCAAAGAGAGCAGGAAGAAGCTGGCCAGGGTGAGCAGGCCACCGAACAGACAGCCTTTTATTGTGCCAAACTCTTTCTTTAATTTCTGTGACAGAGTAATACAGAGTCTCAGGCCATGGCCTTTTCTCAGGCCATTATAGAAGTCAAATTTGCTTCCGTCAGGAGGCATCACCAGCCGGCTTCATCATCGCTTCACATGTAAGGTGACCCTGCACAGTTCCAGATAGAGACAGATGAGCCAGCCCCTCTGCTGCCCAGACAGCACACGAGAACCTCAACAGATGGCAGGAAGTGCTAGAATGTGGATCTGCAGCTCTCCTGGACCACATCACTCTGAGAAGGGTGGAGGAGGGGACAGGCAGTGTGCTCTAGACCGTCTCCTGTGGCTATAGCAGAAGAACGGAGACTGGTGAATGCAAAAGAGCCTCGTCTGGACTCATGGGTGGGATGTCCTTGATTGATGGGACATGTTGGATCCACTTCTGCTGAGGACCACTGCTGCCGCAGCCTGTGGGGGAAGGTGGTGAACTCAAACATGAGGGGCAGCCTTACCTTATGCCAGCCTGCTCTCTGCTCCAGCAGCCAGCTCCTCCAGAGCAAGAACTCACACCAGAGAGGCAGGGGTCCACCTGGGAGGGCTCCATCCCCGTGACAGCAGTCTTCCCAGGATACCCTGACTTCTCTCCACACTTCTACATTGGTACCAAGCCTCATCATGGACTTTGGTGGCCAAACAACATTCAAAGCCTAGCACAGGACAGTAGTGAAAAATCGACACCAGGGCTGGGGAGATGGTTCATACAAACTCATGAAAAAGCCTTGGCATAATGACATGTGTGTAACCCCAGCCCTAGGAAGGTGGAGACAGGCATCTTCCCGGACAGACAGTCTAGCTTAAATGGTGAGTGCCAGAGTAGTTAGATCCCGTCTCAGTAAACAAGGTAGATGGCTCTTGAGGGACAGAGAATGTCCAAGGCTGAACTTTGACCACTACATGCATGTGTATGCATCAACATCTTCAACACACACATACACACATATACACACACTTACACACACATACACACATATACACACTTACACACACTTACACATACACACATACACACACACATACACACATACTTACACATATACACACATGTACACACACATACACACTCACAACACACATACACACATGCTAACACATACATATACACACAGTCACACTCACACATATGCATATGCTCACACAGACATATACACATTCATACTCACACAAATACACATGCTAACACACATACACACACTCACAACACATATATACACTCATGCACATGCACACGGTTGGGTTAGATGGTGAATTAAAAGGTTATGCACCAAACATACAAAGTCCTTCTAAATAATGGTTGGGTCCCTGATTACCATGTCTACAGTACGTACCTCAAGAAGTCCTTGAACTTCGTGTTTATCTGGGAATCCTCTAGGGAAGACCAACAGGAAGATGAGCCTTGTGTGAAGTTTATCTAGTCAGACAGCCATGCTCCAACCGTAGCGCTGGTATAGCACTGTTATGTTAATATACAAGTTTGTCGATTTCTGGAACATTCTAGAGGGTTCTGGATCTTTCTGGAAAATTTCTACTTTTCTTTCTCCAATCCCTCTGAGACACTGAGGGGGAAGGCTGGTCATGGCAGTCAAGACCATGGCATGTCACAAACCTGGTCTACCAGGCCCACAGAGGGAACTCCCAGAGGCTACTGCCCTCCAAGTAAGCAGGGGTCTCAGAAAGGTCCCTGGCATGGCTGTGTAGTGTGAGTTCGTGTCTGGATGAAGGTGAATTTCTGAGTGAGTGAGTTCTCTGAGGTAAGTGGGTGCCTGCATGTTCCTGTGTTGGTGTGAGTCAGTGGGAATTTATGTGTTGGTGTGAATATTGACTGTGTGTGTCTGCATGGTTTGAGTCTCAGTGTATGCATGCCTTCAGTGTGTGTGTCAGTGTATTTCATGCTGGTGTCTGTGAGTGTGAGTCCCTAGGTGCGTCTGTGTGTATTGGTGAATATGTCTGAGTGATCATGTGAGTCTTGCATGTGTGTTTGGTATGTGACAGGGCATGTATAAGTTTCTATGCAGATATATGTGTGAGACTCTGTGTGAGACTCTGTGTGTGTGTGTGTGTGTATTGTTGAGTGTGAGTCCCTGGGTATAAGTGTATGTTTAAGTGTGTGAGTGTGTAGGTATGTACTGAGTGTGAGCCCAGGATGTGGTGTGTGTGTGTGTTGATGTGTGAATATGTGGATGTCTCTGTATGATAGCATACGAGTGAGTCTCTCTGTGTGTCTGGACATGTGTGACTGTGTGTTCGTCTGCCAGTCTGTGCTAACAAGAATCACAGTATGCACACTGTGTGAGAAGTTGGTGAACTATATATACATACAGGTATCCGCGGGGAGTCGGAGGTGTTCCCTGTGGAGTTCGCGCTAGTGTGTGAAGAAACCACTGAGGTCGATTTAGAATTGACTTGAGGCTGGGTAGCGGTGACTGTCAGGCACAGGGCAGAGAGGGATGCTAACATCTGAAGCATTGCTTCAGTGATTGAGTGGAGGAGGCAGAGCTGAGAGGCTCAGGGTTCACGGGGAGGCCCGCAGGGGGCGCTGTGTAGTATAGGCAGCTGTGGCTTCCAGAGGTCTTGGCTGAAGCCAAGGCACTTCCCGGGCATCCAGGGCTCGGCCAGGAAACTTGTAGGGGCTAGCGGGAACCCAGGGCACAGAAACTGGAGAGGGCTTCCCCTTCCGGGGCCCGTCTCTGGAAGAAAACTAGAAAAGTGGTGTTGTCTTTGTCTCCTCTACATCAGGGCTGACCCGGTGAAGTGTAGTATCAGACTTCCTGAGCCTTTTCTTCCAGCTTTCTGCCTTGAGTCTGCTCATTATGTACGCAGTTAGGGGTTCTCAGCCCACTTCATTCTTTTAAATAATAGCAAATGCAGCCAGGGATGTTGTCCCTTCACCAAGGGTTTTCTCACTCAGAGCTGGGGCCTCCCTGGATCCATCTCTCCGGCAGATCTGGTGTCCTAATCCTGGGTTCTGGCAGTGGAGTGGTTGCCATGGGGACCTCACCATTTCACATGGTGATGCTGAATTCAGCGGGAGATGAATGTGAAGAAAGGGGGAAGGTGAGAGGGAGGGGGAGGAACAGAATTCTTAGGGTCTCTCCAGGGTCGGGGCTTGGGAGGTGACCAGGAAGAAGTAGGAAAGGGTGCCTGAGTTTCCTCAGCCAGGAGCAAAATAGTGCCAGCTGGTGACTTAAAACAAAAGCTATATTCCTCTGTATTTGCCTGAAGTGAAAACAATCAACTTTCAAACAGAATTGGTTCCTTCAGGAGGACTCCCAGGGAGGACTTCCAGCTCCATCTCCTTTCAGGCTTGTCTGTCAGTGTCCTGTTGTGTCTGCCTCCAAACCCCCACACAGATACATCACTCCCAACTCTCTAGGGCCTTTTCCTCCACTCTCCCCTCCACTGGGCCTTCTCCTCTGTCTGCATGCTCATCTTTCTGCTGTCTCTGGTAAGAGTACTCTCTAGGAACCTGGGGAGTGGTAAGAGCACTTGCTCCATAAGCCTGAAGGCCGGAGTTCAAGACCCCAGGTCTCACATAAGAGCCTGTAACTTCAACAATATAGAGGTGGAGATAGGCAGATCCCAGAAGCTGGTTGACTCACTAACCAGAATGGTGAGGGACCCTGTCTCTGGTAATGAGGTGGAAGAGAGACCCTGTCTCTGATAATGAGGTAGAAAGACACCCAATATTCTCCTCTGGCCTCTGTGTGGGCCTTGCACCTGCACTTATACAGATACATACATGTACTTACACACATACATGCACATATACACCCACCCACATACACAGGCACACATGTGAACACACATGTGTAACACATGAATGACACACATGCACACACATGAACACACATGCACAGACATACACATGCACAACAGCATGCACAAACATGTGTGTTTGTGTTTGTAGGAAACAGGGGACTTAGGGCCTTCCCCAGATCCAATATGATCTTATCATCTCTGAGTCCCACTTTCCCAAATAACACTAATTCTCCAGGTTCCAATGGGTGGGGACTTGGTCACATCTGTTTGAAGGTCACATCTGTTTGGGATGATGTTTCCCACTGGTTTTAATACCTCCTTCCCAGCTGGTGGCGCTGTTCTGGGAGGCAGGACCTAGCTGGAGGAAGTGGATGGCTGGTGGGCCCTTAAGAGTTCTATGTTGGCCTACAGCCATCCTGTTCTCCACTTCCTGATCTGCAGCAAGATGTGCGCAGTGGTCACTTTGTACTCCCACCACAGTGGATGTCACAGCCCTGTCTACCACACCTTCTCGGCCATGGTAGGCTGATGTCCCTGAAAACCATGAGCCCCCAAAATGTTCTCTGTTCTGCTGTTTCTGTCATGTTCTCCATCACAAGGAAACAAGTAGCTAACACACCACAGATTCACCCTGAGACCCAGGGCCAGGCAAAGAGGCTCTGGGACATTCATCTCAGTGCTCAGGACTGCCTGTGTCCCTCAAGGCCATGCCAGGGCAGCTATGTGCACACCTTCACAAGCAGATGGGCTGAGTGGGTACCTGGCTTTGTTGCTTGCTTGTTGTGAGTCTGGGAGGATTGGCTGGCCCTGTTTGTGGGGTTATCTCAACCGTAGGTCCAGGGTGAAATGTTTCCTTCCTTGAAGGGTTGTTGTGGTCATCGGAGAGGTTCGGCTCTTTCAACAACAGATAGTAAACCATGTTGTGTTAATGCTGGTTGTGGCTTCTGTCACTCCTAACTAGGTTCCACTTCCCACTCATCCCAGGAGAAAGAAACTTGATAAAAATGCCCCCAAGGAGAATGGGTGGACAGAGACCTCAGATCCTGAGGAGCTAGAAGTTTTAGACCCACCCCACCATGAAGTCCTTCTCAGGATCTTTTTTTTTTTTTTAAATTTTGGAAGCACACACACATGTGTGTGTGTGTTGTGTAACTGTGTGTGTATATACATGTGTGGTGTGTGTGTGGTATGTGTGTGTGTGTACGTGGTATATGTGATGTTTGTGTGTGTGGTGTATGTTTGTATGCATGTGTGTGGTGTGCATGGTGTATGCGCATGGTGTATGTGCGTGGTGTGTGTGGGGGGTGTGTGTACACACACGTGTGGTGTGACTGTGAGTGCACATGGCATGAATGTGGAGGAAAGCAGTATTTTTCCTTCCACTGTGGGTTCTGGGAATCGAACCTGGATCCTCAGGTTGGCAGCCTGCTGAGCCATCTTGGCAGTTCCTCTTTCTCAAGATTCTTCCCCACATCATTCACATAAAAATTTTCCTTTATCTTTGGAAAAGTTAAGACAGGTCAATGACTTTTCCCTCTCTGGTAATTTCCCCAAGAAGTTATCACCTCTTTGCAATGCAAAGACTTGCCTTTCTTTTTGGAGTTTGTGGGTTGCCTCCATGCTTAGCATAAAATGTCTCACAATGATGACATCATAGAGACAATAGATACTCCGCTGCCCATTTATGCTTGACTGTCCTCGGTGGCAGAACAGAAAGTTGGATCCTTACATGAGAGCCCTTTTTGGAAATTTCTGTCACTGATGAAATGAAGTCGGGAAACCACTGTCCTGGGGCTCACAGAACAATCGCAGATACACAATCTCTCTCTGATCTCAGTGGACAGGCGATGATGTTGAGCTCTCAGATGGCTTTATAACTGGGCCGTAGTCACGTGACTGGGAAATGAAATCAGGCTCTTCAAGATAAGGCTGCATCAGGATGTCACTGGGGCTGGAAGGTGACTGTTCTCTTGCTCTCTTTGTAGCCTGTAGCAGTATTTTAATTTCTTTTTATTTTCTTAGGAGTATCCAGGATTGAAAGCTCATCTTCTCTAGGAGGACCCTCTTTGTTCTGTGCACCCCACACTGTGCTGAGGTAGCTGGACAGTACCACTGAGCAGTTTTCGGGCTTCCTGTCATTATTTCCCCCTGCAGAGGAAGGCCTCACAGGATTGAGACCGGCTGATTTCTAGTCCCTTCCCGAGATTTCTAGTCCCTTCCCGACCGATGCTTTTAGAAGGAGCCCACACTCATCCACTGTATTGTATTCACATTTTAAAGCAGCCTTCCAAACAAAGTCAGTCTGCATTGGCATCCTCATTAGGGCTTCTGTAATATCAAAGGACACCCCCTCTCACCCTGCCTTGTGGGTACTGATGAGTCTCGTGATCGAAACGGGTCCTCAGGCCCAGGTTGGCCCTGGACTCCGCCCCCCAGGGCCAACCTCAGGCACATCATTGCAGGAAATCTTGGAGGTCACTCTTGGGACCATCACAGGTCTCCCATCTTGCAGATGAGAGGACTGAGGGCCTAAAGCAAAGATGCTCTCCGATTCTGCAGGTTAGCCATCAATAGGTCACTCGCCTGGGCCACGTGTGGCTGTGGTCCATTTATTCTTTTAATGGGGTGTGGGGAGGGAGTTTGGTAGGGCAGATTTGCCTGTAGATTCACTCACTCAATATTTGAAGGCACTTACTAAGTGCGGGCCACATCAATGAACCAAATGGATAAATATCCTTACCCTGATGGAGTACGCGATCCAGAAGAAGGGAAATGGACGCTAAATAGCAGACACACACGAGAGGAAATTATAGCTTGGAAGGAGATAAGTGCCCAGAAGAGAGAAAAGCAGCCAGAAAATTGAGATAGGAGTGTACCTGGGGTGTGTGTGTGTGTGTGCAAAATGGATCACCACAGAGTGGCCAGGGAGCCTAGCACTTTCCTTTCTCAACAAAGCATCCTGCTGAGTTTTAAAGAGGAAGCATGTGTCTCTTTACTCTGCTGGCTTCAGCCCCTGACTGATTACAGAAGATGGTTCTTTTGAGACATCTCCGTCCCTGAGCACAGGCTGTTCCTGGGGAGAGGCTAGAACCTGAGTCCCAGTAGCTAGCACTCCAAGCAAGTGTCCCTGAGTGGATCTGTGTGTTCGTGAGTGGATCTGTGCCACATACCACAGCACCCTCCACCACAGAAGGACATACTGCAATCATAAAAGCATGCACAGTGAAATGCATAAAGACCGTTGGACGGCTGCCATTGGTCCAAGGGGTATTCTGAAAGGTTATGCTCTCTCTTCTTGAAAATGTTTTCCTTACTTGACCTCCAGGGTCTCAGAGGCTCCTGGGGCATCTCTTCCTATTCCTGTCTGTGTTGCTGGCTTCATTTGTCTCCTCATCCCTCGCTCCCAGCCTTCAGATGTAGAAGAGACTGGTGGACTCAGTCCTCCCACGGCTTAACTGCCCGCTCTGCACACACCCATCCATTCTCGTGCCTTTAAACACCGTTTAGAAGCTGAAGACTCTTAAATTTTTATCTCTAGCTTGGACTTCGAATTGAGTCTGGACTCATATATCCAACTGCCGGCTTGATGTCTCCACTGAGAGGGCTGATAGGTAGTGGCGGCTGTGAATATACTCTATTCACGTGTCCTGTGGTGGGAACCACTGTGATCAATACCCTGCCATCTCCCACTGGTCTTGCCCTAGTGGTACTGCAGTGCACAGGGGATGGAGGGATGGAGGCAGGCCAGGCCTCTTCCAACACCATAAAGGATGTCCCTAAAGGGGGAGATTTGACTCCAGGAATCCAATCTGGTTTACCAAACCGTTCTCAGCCTGTGCAGTGGGGAGGTACTGCTCTGTCACGAGCCCAAAAAGGCTGAGATCTCAAGAGCCTGTGAAGCCCTAGAAACCAGGATGCTTCTCCCCCAGATCCGATCCTCTCTGCCTGCCTGCACCTTCAGTGAGCCGTGAACACAGTGTGCTTTAGTTACTTTTCTCCTTGACGTGAGCAAATGTCTGGCAAAAGTTACTTAAGGAGGGGTTTGACTCACAGTTTGAGGGTACAGACCATCACGGCAGGGAAGCCGCTGCACAGAGAGAGAGCCTGAGGCAGCTGCATCAGCAGTCGGGAACCTCAGAGAGAAGATGATGCTCAGCTCACCCTCTCCTTCAGTCTGGGAAGCGAGTTCATGTGGTGGTGCTGCCCACACTGAAGCCGGGGTTCCCCTCAGGCAAACTCTGCAAATGCCCTCGAAGACGCACCCAGAGGCGTGTCTCCCAGGAGATTCCAAATCTAGTCAGGTTAGTAGTGAATATGAAGGGGAGGAAGACATGGCTCGGTGGTTAAGAGCGATTGCTGCTCTTCCTGAGAACCGGAGTTTAGATCCCGGATCTCACAAGTGCTTGTAACTTCATCTGCAGAGGATTCTGCACCTTCTGGTTTCCATGGCCACCCTCTGCTGACATGCACACACGAGTGCGTGAGCACACACACACACACACACACACACACAAAAGTAAACATAATTTTTTTAAATTACCAATTTAACTTCTTCCTTCCTTCCTTCCTTCCTTCCTTCCTTCCTTCCTTCCTTTCTTTCTTTCCTCTCTTCTCTTCTCCTCTTCTCCTCTCTCTCTCTCTCTCTCTCTCTCTCTCTCTCTCTCTCTCTCTCTCATATTGACAGTCACACACTGACAGCTCATGTTTCATCTGTCCATACTGGATCTAGCCAGCAAGGCCTTTCTCTCAGGAATCCTCCATCTACCCCATTCTATGTCATAAATGACAATGCTCCAGTGAAAACACGTGTTGCTATGGAGCCCACATCTGTTATCCCACACCCTTGGCAGAATAGTTGTATGGCTCCCAGGTTAGAAACTGACCAGAGTATGGCTATCCACATATGACTCCACCATAGCCCAGCTCCTGTGATCTCTCACTGGGCTAGCACCATACCCCCCAGTCCAGATTCCTGCTTTCCTTTGGCCTTGCCCCTCTTCTGTGCTAGGCACCCCTTCAGATTGTCAGTTCCTATTCTATTGCCCACTGGTTCCCAAGTCACTCAATGCAAAACCCACCCAAGGCCACAAGATCTTTCCCAGCTCTGTCTTTCCCTTCTCAGCCTTCAAGGCACATCTGCTTATGGCCTGCGCTTGCCCAGGACTCACTGTTTGCTCTCTTACCCCCTCTCACCTTGTGTCCACCAATAGCAACTCCTCCTCCTTCCAGCCTTTGCAGCTGCCTCCTCCTTGGGTGTCACCAAACCAGCCAGCTCTGGGACATCATATTTTTCCCAGGTAACTTGGCCATGGTTTCTGTTTTGTGGCTGCTTATATTTTTGTTGTTGTTAATTGTTTTGTGGAGGAAGGCAGGCTTTCACTACTTGGCCCAGGGTGGCTGGACCTCACAATCTTCCTGCCTTAACTGTGCCAGCACTGAGATCACAGGCTTCTGCTCACCAGGGCACCTAGCTGGTGCCCATCACTGGAATGACAGCTCCTTGGAGGCAGCATGCTGCTGTCTTCTCTACCCCAGGCCTGCATAGTGAAGGTTCTCAGTAAATATCTGTGGAATGAGCAGATCCTGAAACCACTCATCATCAGTGTGCCTGATACATAACAGTATTTGATAAATATTGACTATAAAATTTTGACTGTTTATATTTCATAAAATTCAGGAACTTGCTGAGCAGAGAAGTAAAAAGATCCTCTAATCCCATTGTAGAACTGCTCCAGGTTGGCTTCTGAAAAAAGACAAAAATAATATATGCAGACAGAAAGTACCCAAAGCCACAGAAGGAGTGAGGAGCCTTCTACCGCCACCTCCTACACACCTGGGCCACACTCAAGGGGACACTGGCTCTCGGGGGCCATTTCTCAGTGGTACTGCTGCTGCTGCTGCTGTCAGGACCCTAGAACCATGGATAGAATGCTGCTTCTTTAAGATGTCACTCCTACAGCTTCTGCCCCTCCCTCTTCCTTTGCCACGCCCACTCCGTGCTTTTCTTCACAGCATACATCTCCATTTCAACTATACATCTATCTATTTGTGTTTACTAATAATCTTGGAATTTAGATTAGACCAGAACAAACATGCTTGTCCCCTATCATCCCTTACTGGGTAAAACCATAAAAACAAAGACTAGTCAATGGACACCACACTTCTAGAAGGAATGAAGCAATGTTGGCTGACTACAGGTAACTTCATTGTCCTATGACAGACTTTGAGGATGAAGCCTGGCTGAGGCCACCAGTGGCTGAGCACCAACTCTGTGCCAGGTAACCATGGGAGCGGGACCTATGGCTTGTTTCTGTTTGTTTGTTTCTATATTCCCAGTTCCCGGCCTACAAATAACAAGTAAATTAATGACTGAAAACAGTCAGATTTCCATGTTCATAAAACCTGTATCCACAGATTCAAACAACCGTGGTTCCCAAATATTTAGAAACAAAGACATATGTTCTGAAGATGCTGGCATTACTTCACTCTCCACTCCCTAAACAATGCAGCCTCGCAGTGCTTTACACAGATCGGCACTGGAAAAAGCATTGTAGATAAACTGCAGGTGATTTAAAGAACGTACAGAGGCATGTGTATGTGCCATGAAAATCCTGTATCTCTTTATACAAGAGACGTAAACATTAATACAAAAAGGACTTGCACATAGCATACAAGAAATCTAAACATTGATATATAATGGACTTGGGCATTGGTACATAGGGGCTTTACATTCTTACATAATGGTTAGTGTATCATTGCCAAGAAGGACTTCGACACGGCTACAGTAGCAACTTGAGCATTGACACAGGAAGAGCTTAACATGGTTACATAATTGAACACTGGTACATAAGGGGTTTGAATATTGGTACATAAGAGACTTGAACATCATTCAGTTGTTCATTCAGTGTTGGTACACAATGACCTCACCTCTGGTACAGAACACACTTGGTCATTGGTTAACATTGAACATTAGTACATAACTTGAGCATAGTTCATAAGGTCTTGAGCCTTGGCACATGACAAATGAGAGCTGGTACATAACACAAAAGATGTGCACACAGTGTGAGAATGACTCCCTGTAGGCTTAGAGTTTTCAAAACCTACTTTCGCCTCCCTTTTAGCCCACCTACCAGAGGTAGGGGGAAAAGGTTAATAAGAAATGGGGGATATAGACCTGTTTAGAAGTAGTTCTTTGGGGGAAATTCCAATATTCGTTGTCAGGATATCATCAGTCCAGTCCAAGACACCAAACACGAATCAGTAGCAGAAGAAACTGCAAGGTTCCGCCAAATTGGCACGAGTCAGCAGAAGTGGCAAGAAGCATCCAGAATACCATGAGAAGTTCTCTGGCTCGTTTCTCCTTATGAAGTCACAAGTGAAGATCAGCGAAGACCAGCAAAGCGTGACAAGGTGAACCAATGCAAGAGCGTCTTTGCACTCTCTGTGGGGCTATATTTATATTCTTTCTAACCATCGCTCTCAAGCATCTGCTCGAGTGAAACCTCACATGCCCTTTTACGAGACAGTTTCCAGAAAAACACCATGTGTCTGTTCTCAGCAAAACATTCTCTCATAAGACAGCTTCCAGAAAGAAAAAAAAATCACATGACACACCTGAGTCTCCAAAGAAGCTAGGAATTTCCACTTCAACTCACCACTGAATATGTAAGGGAGCGAGCAATGATACAAAAGATCGTATGGACCCATCCTCTCAAGGATGACTATATACAGTTGTTCTGCTTAGGTTATTTTCTCCCCTGGATATAGAAGGAACGGCCCACTAAAATAGTATATATCATATAGCATATAGTAGTATACAGTATATAGCATATAGCATATAGTAATAGCATATAGTATATAGCATATAGCACATAGCACATAGTAGTATATAGTACATAGCATATAGCATATAGAAGTATAGCAGTACATAGTATATAGTAGTGTACAATATATAGTAGCATATAGTATATAGTATATAGCAGCATATAGCATACAGTATACAGTATATAGTATATAGTAGTATATATATAGTATATAGCAGTGTATGGTATATAGTAGTATACAGAATACAGAATACAGCATACAGCATACAGTATACAGTATATAGTATATAGTATATAGT
>NW_021620226.1:481141-499985 GCF_004785775.1 Grammomys surdaster | reverse complement strand
AGTATATAGTATATAGTATATAGTATATAGTATATAGTATATAGTATATAGTATATAGTATATAGTATATAGTATATAGTATATAGTATATAGTATATAGTAGTGTATAGTATATAGCAGTGTATAATATATATAACAGTATATAGTATATAGTAGTATACAGTATACAGTATACAGTATACAGTATATAGTATATAGTATATATATGTGTAGGGTGTAGCATACAGCATACAGCATGCATACAATATACAGTATATAGTATATAGTATATAGTAGTGTATAGTATATAGTAGTATACAGAATACAGTATACAGTATATAGCATATAGTATATAGTATATAGTATATAGTAGTGTATAGTATATAGCAGTGTATAATAAATAGCAGTATATAGTATACAGTAGTATACAGTATACAGTATACAGTATATAGTATATATATGTGTAGGGTATAGCATACAGCATACAGCATGCATACAATATACAGTATACAGTATATAGTATAGGGGACCTATCTCTTCTCAGAATGGGAAGCTGGGACCCTTCAAGAAATTACCCAGTCCCAGGAAATTCTGAGCTTCTCCTAGGATCTTAGAGACACCTGGGAAGACAGACACCTCTCCTTTCTCATATAAAACAGTGAGAAGAAAGGTGGAGAGGAGGGCTCCCGGGCAGGATTATCCCTATTAAATACAAAGCAGAAAGAAGCAGGAAGATCAGAGCGAGGTTGGAAAGGAAGAAGGTAACAAAGGAGAATGACAGAGAGGCAGGAGGGGAGGAAGTGGGAAAGAAGACAAAGTGGGGGAGGGGATTGTCCCATCGACAATGGGTTCCCCTCTTCCTAGGCTACCTGCCAAATCAATTGATTACATCTGTGGGCAGAGTTGCCTTTTTATTTCACACCAATTTTCGCAGGCGGTGTAAGATAAAAATGGAAGAGCCAGAGTGAATGGGAAAGATGATTGAATGTTGATGTAAAAGGGAAGGTGCAAGGAGGGGGGGAGGGGACACACAGCTAAAGGGAGTGTGTGTGTGTGTGTGTGTCTTTGTGCCCCCTGATTCAGGGGTCCAAGGGCTTAGAGAGCACTGAGGATCTCAGACTCCTTAGCTGAGGACGCACTGTGTGATATTCCCTCAGCCTCTTCTCCTCTCGGTGCCTCAGTTTCCCCACTGGGAGAGTGGTGGGAATCAGTTACTTGGCACTGATGCTGGGAGCATTTGCCGGTGAGATGTTTGAGAACTGTGTTGTGAGTGGTCAGGGCATGAGCAGGCTTCTTAATCTCAGCGAGCAAAATGCAAACAGTACAAAGGGAAAGAAATGACCATTGCACAGTAGGTCCCATTCTGGACTGATTGATGCCCAGGAAGTTGATATACTACTGATCCCCGAAGGGGTCCTCCACTAAGCTGGCCATTTGAGCCACCTTCAAAGGCTAATGGCAACTACAAGGCTTTATTTTGTGTGTAAGACTGCATGGCGGTGCGGGGGGGGGGATCCCCATTGAATAAGCTTCTTTTATTTCCCATTTGAATAAACTTGGCCTACGGAATGGCACTATTAGGAGGTATGGCCTTGTTGGAGTAGGTGTGGCCTTGTTGAAGTAGGTGTGGCCATGTTGGAGTAGGTGTGGCCACGTTGGAGGAAGTGTGTCACTGTGGGTGTGGACTTGGAGACCCTCCTCCTAGCTGCCTGGAGACAGTCATCTCCTGTCATCCTTCAGATAAAGATGTAGAACTCTCAGCTCCTTTTCCAGTGTCATGCCTGCCTGGACGCTGCCATGCTTTCCACCTTGATGATAATGGACTGAATCCCAGAACCTGTAAACCAGCCCCGATTAAATGTTTGCCTTTATAAGAGTTGCCTTGGTCAGGGTGTTTCTTCACAGCAATGGAAACCCTAGCTAAGACATGCAGAAACCAGGTTCTAGGGTTGTGGATGCTTCTAGCTCTACTGACGCTGTCCTATCCCCTTACTGGCTAGACGCCTATCCCCTTACTGGCTAATGAAGCAGCTATCTTTCACAACCACATGCCGGCTAAAACATTTAGTAGCAAACACCGGTCCAACTGCAGTCTCAGCTCCCCAGCAAGGCTCGCAATGGCTAACTGCGAACCTCATCTCTTTGATGCCCTTACGTTTACCCTTTCCTAGTCCTACAACTATCTCAGCCTGTAAACCCGGTAGGAACTCTTCTTTCTTACTTGGAGATGTTCCTTCCCCGCCCCACCCCGCCCTGTCCTACACCGCCCTTCTTCCCCGCCCCACCCCGCCCCGCCCCGTCCACAGGTGCGTCTCCCAGATTAGCCCGAGCTACTGTTGAGCCTGTCATCTCTTATCATCAGGGCCTTCCATCAAGGGCCTAACGTTCTTCATACAAAAATCTAGGAGCTAGGGATCAAGTTCCTCAGCATGAATCTTTCTCAGCATCCTCCATCGCCTTCCTCCCACTCCCATTCCTCCGCCCATTCCCCCGTCCATTCCCGCCCATTTTCCCCCCTCCCCGCCCATTCCCATTCCTCCCATGTCCACTGGGACTCCCTTTCTCCCCATCTCTCACTTCCGGGAAAGACTGCAGCAGCGGTCTCCTCCGTAGCTCCCCTGGCACACAACACCAGCCAGTTTACAATGGACTGAATAGATTTTTCCCTTGTGGAGTCACAGGGTCCTGAGAATCTTGATGCTGAGTGAATTTCCCCTAACTGCCTCTGAGGTAACTACTGACAAACGTCTGGGTGGAGATCCCTTCACCTCACTTGTAAACCTTCCTCAAGAGGGTTGTCAGGTTGTGAGGACAGACTTCCTTTTGTCTCCCTTCAGAGAATCTGCTCTGATCTACCCTGCTTAATTAACTGAACCTCTTTTAAAACTCCGCCAGGCAGCCCGCTGGGATGCCTCCTGCATAATTCTTCAATACTCAGCTGGACAAACGCCTCTAAAACGGAGTCTCTCATCTTTTACTGTCCTGAAGATCCTCCAGACAGTGGTCACCACTTGCCCCACAGTGGTACCTCAGACTTCAAAATACCGAGAGTTCTCCGAGCCCCCTCTAAAAAGACAACAGTCTGTCATCCATCCATCCAAACCCTGCTTGTCTCTGTTCTCAGTTCCCTTGATGTGCACCCTGTTCTGCCTCTCACCTGTTACACCTCCATGAATCCCCCTCCCCCTAACCCGAACCTCACACTGTCAAACTTCCCAACTGGATCCGCCCAGACTTCCTCTTCTGACTTCGACTTCGACCCTATTGATGAACTGTCATTGCCCCCACTAAATACCTCCACCAACATCCTCCTGACACCAACTCCCTATTCCAAACTCACCCTCTTTTCTCCTCCTCAAACCTGATCCCACTTCCACCACCCTCCCTCCTTGACCCCCCTCTCTAGCCTCCTCAGACTGCCCTCCCTCTGAGAGAAGTAACAAGACCTTGAGGTCTTGTTACATTCAGGCTCTTTCTCCTCAGGCAGATGTCCCCTAGATCAGAAAAGATCTAGGCTCTTGTGCTCCTGATCCCTCTACAACTCACTGAAAGGAATCTCAGCAGCTTACCCAACCCTTTAGGTTGACATGGTACCACATCTATGTCACCCTTTTCTCTCCCTTCTGCCCTGAGAGCCATGGGTGCCTTTGGGTGTTAGCCTAGGCCCATGTGGACACCCCCAACACTCAGGATCAGGACCACAATCTTGTGAGGATGATTGATGCTCCCTGACTGACCCTGACTAGAACTACCAGGCCACCTCTGATATCTCTAAAAGGGGGCCTGTAAGGTCACTCGCTCCCTGGCAGGCATGGAAAAGGCAGCCCTTAAAGCTGTCAATCATGAACAAAAATCAGAGCGATCACTCAAAGACCAAAGGAGACCCATCTCTATCTCTCTCTCGCCTTTCAAAGGCCATGACCAACCTGTCACGACCCATCAGCTGACTCAGATGAGGGACGATTGTACTCACACCTGCTCTTTATCTCACAACTGGCCACAGATATGAGATTAAAGTTCCAAAAACTTGACGATGGCTCTCAGAACCCTCAATGGGATGGAGTTAAAACAGCCTTCAAGGTCTTTAAACAGAAGAACAAAGGAGCCAAAGTTTAAAAGGGACCAAGCCAAGCGCCTGATGCAGGAAGCGGACTTTTCACAGGGTTCTCTAGTCTGAGGGACTGGGAAATGGGTCAGCGTGAGGCTTGCTTCAAATGAGGCCACAAGACCATTGGGCAAGTGCCTACCCCAGACGAGGTCGCCTCCATGCCTCTGACCTATGTATGGGAAAGAAGGACAGTGCTGATTAGATTGTATCCAGCAAGGAACACACTTCCATTCTATCACTCTGACAGGTCCCAGATGCCCGTTTCAGGCTTGGCTAGGGAGTCTTGAAGTTCATTGGTCACCTGTCCCTCCATCATTACTGTAGGACCATGTGTTGTGCTATGAAGTTGCTCGTATGCCTGTTTTGCTCTTATTGGGTTTGGGGGATACTTATTTAGTCTTGACAGACTACTGAGGACCCCTCCTGGGGTTCTCTTTCTATCTATGATGAAGGTGGATAGGATACCCTCACACCTAAAACTGATGGACCTGGTGTTATCTGTTTGGCCAGCCTTTTACATGCTTGTTTCTGAGGGTTCCATATTGCCTGACATCTCTTCTGGACAGAGACAATCCTTCCTAAATTCTGTGGCACGGTGACTTCATCCTGTAGAGCTCTGCTCCCTTAACCTTTGCCTGACTTCCATAGGCTGCCCCCACCCCTCTTCAATACTAGCCTCTTACCCTCAGTCAATCCCCAAGTTTGGGGGCACCTCAGCTTCCATGGTTCCCATTCACTAAGAACCCCTTGTAATTAAGTTTCAGAACATGGCATGCTTCTCCATTGGCCCTACTGGTCTACACTTAGTCCTTACAATTAGCAAGCCTGACTCCTTCTCCCAGGACCTCAGACTCATTAACCAGGCTGCCATTCCCATACCTCCGATAACTCCAAACGCCTACACCTTCCTGTCCATATTCTGCTCTCTACTTGCTTTTGTGTGTTTCTTTAGTGTTCCTTAGACCCCCACCTGCCGAGACGGCTTCTCTTTCACCCAGAATGGTCCCAACTGTCACATCACCACACAGCTCATCTGGATAGTCCTGCCTTAAAAGTTTGGAGAGACGTCCCAATTATTTGGACAAACTTCTCCTGTCAAAACAACCAAACAAGGTAAATAAAGATTGGTCTCCTTGCCTTAAAGAATTTGGAGTTGCTGTACTGGCCATTTGCAACTGGAGTTGCAACTGGCCATTGAGGTTCTAAATCTTACACTCTACCAGCCAATCCCTGTTTCTCTTCTCTCCATGGTTTCACGTGGTCAAAGCACACGCCTCCAAAATGTTAGCTTTTCCAATATCTCGTTATATTACACTCCATGTAGTTCATTAAGTTTCTCCTCAGCTGTGTCTCCCTCTGCAAAACACTAACAGCAACCTCTCTGAGTCCCTCCCCTCATCTCTCTGAGTCTCTCCCCTCACCTCTCTGAGTCTCTCCCCTCACCTCTCTGAGTCTCTCCCCTCACCTCTCTGAGTCTCTCCCCTCACCTCTCTGAGTCTCTCCCCTCACCCCTCTGAGTCCCTTCCTTCACCCCTCTGAGTCTCTCCCCTCACCTCTCTGAGTCTCTCCCCTCACCCCTCTGAGTCCCTCACCTCACCTCTCTGAGTCTCTCCCCTCGCCCCTCTGAGTCCCTTCCTTCACCCCCTTGAGCCTTTCCCCTAGGCTCACTGAGTCTCTCTCTCTCTCTCTTCACAGATGTTTCCTCATACTGCAAGGATCCTGTGAAGAGTTTTTCACTCCCCAAATGAAGGAGACCTTCTCTCCCTCCTGGGACTCCATGATTTCTTCAAGATCTGGATGCCCAGTTTCAGGATTCTTACAAAACCCCTCTATCTGATCTCCAGAGACTCTCTCACTCTGACTGTCTAGATCCTCCCAATTATGCAGCCCTCATTGGCCAAGTTCAAGAAAGCCTTTGGCTGTCCAGCCCCAGCTCCCCTAAATCTCTTAACCCCTTTAAGCCACTTGGTTCATTCCCCTCAAAACCTCACCCTGGCCTACTCTGCCAACTGTTCAACAGCTCTCCCTTTCTGGTGACAATCCTGTCACAGGAACTAGACATGGTAAGGCAGTGCAGGTCTCTAAGCCTTGAAGACTTTGGATCTGCACCTATGGCCCTCAAGGCATATCTCTCCCAGCCAATCACGATTTTCTCCCTCCGCAGTCCGTACAAAACTCATTAGCTACCCTTGCCTTCCTCCCTCTTCCCCATACTACATTTTTCATGCTGTTTGCTTATAACTCCTGTGGCAGTTATATTATAATGCCGCCTCCAATAGACATATATTTGAATACTTGGTCTCCAGTTGGTGGAACTGCTTAGGAAGAATCAGGAGGTGTGGTCTTATTGGTAAAGGTATGTCACTGGGGGTGGGTTTTGAGGTTTCAAAAGACTCACATCATTCTAAGTGTGCCACACCCCCTGCCTCCTACGTATGGCTCACAAGTGACCTCTCAGCTACTGCTCCAGTGTCATGTCTGCCACTATGCTCTGTGTCACGATGGTCATGGACTCTGACTCTGTGAAACTGTGTCTTAGTTAGGGTTTTACTGCTGTGAACAGACACCATGACCAAGGCAACTCTTATAAGGACAACATTTAATTGGGGCTGGCTTACAAGTTCAGAGGTTCAATCCATTATCATCAAGGCAGGAACATGGCAGCATGCAGGCAGGCATGGTGCAGGAGGAGCTGAGAGTTCTACATCTTCATCGGAAGGCTGTTAGTGGAAGACTGGCCTCTGGACAGATAGAATGAGAGACTTATAACCCACACCCACAGTGATACACCTTCTCCAACAGGGCCACAACTTCTAATCCTGCCACTCTCTGGGGCGAACATATACAAACCATCACGAACTGTAAACCCCAAATAAATTCTTTCTTCTGCAAGTTGTCTTGGTCACGGTATCTTATCACAGCAGTAGAAAGGTAAGAGGACACCTTTCATTGGCAACACCCTTTCCTCAGAGGATACAAGAGGTCACTCAGCTCCAGCTTACTCAGTGTACCCCCTGCCCCAGACCCTCACCTCCAAGCAGTCTGAAAATGGCCCTGCCTTCATTGCTAAGGTCAACCAGTCTCAAAGCTCTTTCCTTAGAATGAAACTGACCCTTTGGATTCTCTACCATGTTGGATCCACAGGTAAGGTGAATTGAAGCAGGCAAACACCTTCCTAAAACCACACCCGACCAAGCTCAAGCTCTCATTTGATCTTAAGCTGGTGTGGCCTCCTCTGCTTCTTCCCTGCTCTCCTCCACCTCTAAACTCTCCTCAGGAAGCCTTTGAACTTTGACCCACTTGAACTCATGAGTGCCGACTGTCTTAGTTAGGGTTTCATTACTGGGAAGAAACACCATGGGTAAGGCAACTCTTATAAAGGACAGTATTAATTGGGGCTAGATTACAGGTTCAGAGGTTCAGTCCATTCTCATCATGGTAGGAAGCATGGCACCTTCCAGGCAGGCATGGCACAGGAGGAGCTGAGAGTTCTACCTCTTGTTCCGAAGGCAGCTAGAAGACTGACTCCCATGTGGCTAGGAGGAGGGTCTCCCAGTCCACTCCCACAGTGACATACTTCCTCCAACAAGGCCACAGCTATTTCAATGAGGCCACACCTCCTAATAGTGACACTCCCTGGGCCAAACGTATTCAAGGCACCACAGTGACCAACTTCCCCATGCCTAATCAAGGTTGCCCAACACTCAGCCATATCCGTAAGCCTTCTGTTTCATCTTTGCCTTAACCAAGTAGTTGGATGGATGCTCTGTTAAACTTGACTCACCACCTCCTATGAGATCTGGCTCTTCCTTTCCCTCAAACTGATGGGTTGTCCACCTATACCCAATGTCTCCCGATCTACCTGGACAGACCCACCCATGGAGCTTTGCCTTAGTGACCAATCAAGCCCCTCCCTGGTCCTTTTCCTGTTTATGAGCTTCAGAAGAAGCCTCAGCCTCTTCTACTCACCGACTGCCCCTTACTCTTCCCACAGTTTTTTCCCCCTGAGATTTTATTTTTATTTCATTTTATGTATATGAATGTTTGCTTGAATATATATCTTGCAACATGAATATTCAGTGCCCACAGAGGCCAGCAGAAGGCATTGGATTCCATGGGACTGGGGTTACAGATGATTGTGAGCCATCCTGTGGATGCTGGGCCTTGAACCTGGGTCCTCTGAAGGAGCCACCAGTGCTCTTAACCGTTGAGCCATCTCTCCAGCCCCTCTTTCCACAGTCTTGACTTCACAGCATTCATTCTCTTCAACATCTCAGCTCAGTGTGATGTTTCAGATAACCACTCACTCATCTCTGTGATGAATTCTGATAGCCAGTGCTTGTTGGCATCTACCCAAAGTCCCTTCTTGGTACCATTTTGCACTCAGCCTCTCCTCACCTCACAGGCCCATCTCAGCATATCCTGTCTCGACAAGCTTGAAGCCTTAGCCTACACCATCTTTGTGAGTGACTTCTCTGCCTGTCTCTGTACCCACACCCTTCCTCTGTGCCATCTGCTGACCTCCACTAATCCATTCGCACAGTGAAAAAGCTAGACACCAAGTGGAAAACTCCTCTCTGCCCTTCGGGACTCTTCCCTAGCCTCAGAACCTCTTCCTATCCCCATCTAACAGTAACAAATAAAGTCACATCTCCCCAGCCACTCCCCGTGTGCCTTGTCCCTTCCTTTCCCTCTGGGATCGTACCCTACTGGAACCTGATAACTTAACTTACCCATCCTCCGTCTGTGGACCCTTCCTATATCAAAGTTAAACCTCAGGGCCACAGGGACCCCTATATACTTTTCCACTACTGGTCCCTCACTGGGGCTGCCTGGAGAATTAGAGTACTACTCTAAACATTGTCTCCCTCCATCCCTTCCTTCCTTCCTTCTTTCCTTCCTTCCTTCCTTCCTTCCTTCCTTCCTTCCTTCCTTCCTTCCTTCCTCCCTCCCTCCCTCCCTCCCTCCTTCCTTCCTTCCTTCTTTTCTTCCTTCCTTCTTTTCTTCCTTCTCATCTTCTGTCTCAACTCTTCAGAGGTTTCCTCCCTTTATGGAAAACCAGCCATGTCTGCCTCCTGTTTAGCCAGCCTTGTGTCTGTGCCCTCGTCTTCCGATACCTCAGCATGAGTCTCCTTTCCAAGAACAAAAGGTAAATGTCCTGCCTTTGTTCCAAAGCCTCCCTCAGCCCCAAACACACCCCCAACTTGAGGCCCTAGATCTATTCCCTTTGCCATCTGTTCAGGCATAGCTGGCATCGCCGTCTCAGTCCAGAGTCACCAACAGCTTTCCAAGGCTACGTGAAGTAGCTCCCGTTAGCATAGCCCTCCATGACCACGTAGACTCACAGATGTCATTCTCCAAACTGGCAGAGTTCTGGACAGCCTTGAAAAACAGGGCACCTGCCTCTTCATTCAGGAAGAGTGCTGCTTCTATGTAAACCAGTTCAGAGTGAATTCCAAGAACAAGCAGCCACCTTCTGCTGACCTTGTGACTCTTGGGGAAAACTGTCTGATGTGGGACACTGGCTTCCCTAGTAGGCCCCCTTCTTGAGATCCCTTATCTTTTCTCTTCTACTAATAAACTTTTTGACTCTATTTAATTCCTTGACTATGTCTTTTTTTTTCTATCTCAGAGACTGGAGTCCTTTACCCAGGACACCTCCAAAATGCAGGTCAACAGCCCTCTCTTCCAAAATTTCCAGTACCAAAAACTGCCCTGTCTTAGTTAGGGTCTTACTGATGTGAACAGACACTATGACCAAGACAACTCTTATAAAGTCAATATTTAATTGGGGCTGGCTTACAGAGGTTCAGTCCATTATCATCAAGGCAGGAGCATGGCAGCATCCAGGCAGGCATGGTACAGGAAGAGCTGAGAGTTCTACATCTTTAATCTGAAGGCTGCTAGCAGAATACTGACTTCCAAGCAGCTAGGATGAGGGTCTTATAGCCCACACCCACAGTGACACACCTACTCCAACAAGGCCACACCTCCAAATAATGCCACTCCCTGGGCCAAGCATATACATACCATCACATGCCCCATTATTATGCCCCATTTCATCCAGAAACAGTCCTATAAAGATGATGTCCACCTTGCTCACAGTCCTATGAAAACTGTCCAAAGTCCCATCCATTACTGCCAGCTAATATTTTCAGTAGCAAACAGTAGCCCAAACAGAAGCCTGGCTTCCCTGGTGACCCTAACAATGGCTAACTGCAAACTTCTCACCTCCCGGTGCCCCACTTACATTTCCTCTCACCCAGACCTATAATCACCCAGCATGCAGCTGGAGCAGAAGGATCTAGTTCTTTTCAGAGACCCTTCCTGTAGGTGCCTCTAAGTAAACTCTGCTGCTGTTGTGTCTGTCATCCCATGTCTCATCCTTCTATTCAAAATCTGACACTGTCCCCCCATGAGTGTTATAAACAGAGGTCAAGCTGAGAGAGTGCCCCTTCCAGCTTCCTAGTCATCATCCTGAAGCCAGCAGCAGTACATGAGTTAGGTGGGACACATCCTCTCATGGAAGTATATTTGGAGTCACTAGCAGGAGAAAGGTGGGATGCCATGTGGTGTGCTGTTCCAGGAGGGGAAGGTGTTTCCTGTGCAGGGTCTTTAGGGTGGGTCTTTCTGAAACAGGCTGCAGAAAAGACAAATCAGCTGCCACTTGCTGATGCTATAGTTCTCTCCTTGGCTGGCCTGGCACATCAGGATGGCCAGCAGTGCCCTGAGGAGGAATAGATGACCATGGGGAGAAGCCTCTGAAACTCTTCCATGGGTGATGCCTTCTCTGGTAAGAAAGCTGTGCGTCCCTGGATGTTCTTTAAAACCACAGAGGCACAGATGACCAAAATCGAGTCTCATGATAGACATCCCAGGACACATGGCTTGTTGAAGACTAGAGGAGCCGGAGTCTGGGTATTTCTTCCAAGCAGTGCCCAGGTACACATGTACACATGTACACATGTATACTGCATGCATGTGTGTGTTCGTGTATGCCTATATATTTATGTACTGTGCACGCATGTGTGCATATTACATATATTTGTAAGTATGCATGTATGTGCGTGATTACTTGTATGTCTGTATGCTCATCCATGCACGTATTGCATTATCTATCTGTGCACATGCACACACTTATGTGCCATGTGTATATGAATGTGTGCTTATGTGCATGTGTCTACCTGTATATTTGCTTATGTGTTTTATGCATATGCATGCATGTTTGTTATTTCTTTGAGGGCAGGGGCTGTGCACAGTACTTCTTGCAGGGAAACAAGCCTCATGGTGAGGCCTGTGTTTGTTTCCAGGCTGAGGTGTGAGCTGCCCTCGTAGGACAGGAGGTGAGAATGACAAGCACATTTGCCTCATAAACTCAGAGCGTGTCCTGCCTGGGGAGAACTGTGTCGTGAGCTGTGGGAAACAGCAGATGAAGTTGTCGTTCACATTTCCTCTTTATGGCGCCCTGTGAGAGCCCCCCCCCCCCACGCAGAGCCTGTCACTCAGCTCACCAGGCATGGCAGCTCTCAGGCCGAATTCTGTCCTCCACAGGGACACAGGGGGGGCAGAAGGGGTCTGTTTCATCCAGGCATCCCTCATCCCCATCAGCACAAGTGCAGTGAGTCCCTCTGAACCCTGCATATAAAAGGTGCCCAGAAGAACCCATAGGAGGAAGCCACACAACTGCCAGGATTGGGACCGGGAGGCTGAGACACACTGCAGCCCACAGGCATCTCCTCCAGTGTACCATCTGACATCACGCTAGCTCTGTACTCCTTCAGAGCCTCCCAGGACAGTGTTTACCTCTGGGGTGAGGAGGGGAGGGGCTGACTCTTTTTCTGTAGTGTCTCTGATCAATTAAAAGGGAATCAGATACAGATGAGGACGGAGGCAGAGACATCCACTAGACTTCCAGGGGTTGACAAGTGCTCTCTGGATGTGGCCGGTGCTGTGGGTGGTCTCTCCTCCCTCCTTGGGTACCCAGCCTTGGTGCTCAGTTCACATGGGTGGAAGACTCTCCATCCTGACAGCATCCTATCAGTCATTAAGCAAGGAAAGCTGTACAGAATTAGCCACAGACAAGCTGATGGAGACATTTTCTCGGTTGAGGTTCCTTCTTCCTCTAGCCTGTGTCAAGTTGACATAAAACCATCTAGGACACTAGCCAGGGTCCCGTTTTTAGGAAAACCACAAGGAAGACAGGAAGTTCCACTCCACGTGAGGAGGGAGCGTTGTAAGCTGAGGCCCAGGAGCCTTGGGATACAAGGCAAGTCCCTTAACTTCTCTAAGTCCCTGTGCCTAGACCTGTAAAATAAGTCAGTGGATCACAGTACCATGAATCTGCTTCTTACACATCGAAGGAATCAAATTCACCAGGGGTTGCCACAGGGCGAAAATGCAGGCTAGACTCCATATATCTGAACTACGAGATTAACACTCAATAACACACTGCACAGAGCAAGGGTTACAGTGAGCAGCAAATCTAAAATAGAGCTGGGAACGGAGCGTCCAAAGACGGTGATGTCAGGGAAAGTTCCTGGAGCTGTGTCTATAACGATAGGAGGGCTCAGGTGTATCAGGGACCAAGGCTCTGGATCGAGACGGGAGAAGATTTGTCTAGTCAGCTTCTGGGTGTATGGGTTCTGCATTCCCAACAGGGAGCTTTTCCAATCTGAAGGCATGCTACTGGGCCATCATCTGTCACAGGTCTGCCACATGGTAGGCATTAGTTTATAAGAACCTACCTTCCTTCCTTCCTTCCTTCCTTCCTTCCTTCCTTCCTTCCTTCTTTCCTTCCTTCTTTCCTCCCTCCCTCCCTCCCTCCCTCCCTCCCTCCCTCCGCCCCTCTTTCTTTCTTTCATGGCTGGTTGTGATTTTCTAGAAAGAGCTGGTGCTTAGAGCCTGTGCGTGGTTTAAGACTACGGTATCTGGAACTGGAGATGGCTTAGTGGGGGAAGTATTTGCTGAAGAAGCATAAGGACCTGAGTTCCTATCCCTAGTATCCACATAAAAGCTGAGTGTGGCAGTGAGCATCTGTTATTCAATTCTGTCACTTGTAGACAGGGATATCTTTGGGGCTTGCTGGCCAGACAGTCTAGGCAAAATTGTAAGCTCCAGGTTCAGTTCTCTCTGAGCCTGTAAAAAGTAGAGAGTGAGTCAGGAAGACATCCAATATTGATCTCTGGTCTCTGTACGCGCGCACACACACACACACACACACACACACACACACACACACACAGAGAGAGAGACAGAGACAGAGACAGAGACAGAGAGACACAGAGAGAGAGGGAGAGAAGAGTACAACTTTGCCTCTGTTTCTTAAGTACCATCTACCTAGGATTTTGGGACAGGGTCTATCAGCCTGGGCTTGCCAAGTAGGCTAGGCTGGCCAGCGAGTCCTAGAGAATTAGTTGTCTCTGCCTTTCAAGATTTGGGTTTACAAATGTGAATCCTTCCCTAGTGCAGGAAACCAGACTCTTATGAAGCACCCACCCCTGGTCAAGTACAGAGCACCTGTCTGGAGCACAGCCATATGGCTCAAAACAGATCTAGCCCCTGCTGGCATTTGACTCTGGGTCCCCAAGCTATGCCCCTGCCTATAGGGCTGGCTTTCTGACCTTACCCCCATGGAGAGGAGGGGAAGTGGTTAATCAGATCTCTATAGCTCAGATCAGATCTATGTGATAGGGTCAGACAAGAGAGCCGCTGTCCCCTACCCAGCACCCAACTCCTTACACCTCTTCTCCACTCTCCTTCCCCACCTCTCCTCTGTATTCCAGCAGGGAGGTCTAATACTGCCTGGTTAATGGCTTATAGATCACTGGTGAGTCAGGCCTGATGGAAGTGTCTGTTAAGGTTGGCATTGGGAGCCGGAATCAAATGGCCCGAGACAGATTCATGGCTGTCTTCCAGGCCACACCAGGAAAAATCCACCCACACAGCAGGCTGAGCTCTTAGAATGTGTTAAACCTGGCAGGATGGAGGGAGGCTTTGAGGGGAGGCCCATGTTCTGAACGGTGGGTCGGAGCCCCCAGCCTCCACCCATCATGTAAGGACCCACAGGTCAGGATGGAATTGCCTGAGCGCAAGCTAAGCTGCAAGTAGAAGACAGAAACGAGCCTTGGAAGACCTGATTAATGAGCACTAATTTGGAAAGAGACCAGGGTGACCTGGTAATGGATTCTGAATTATGGGATTTTGAAACCCGATTTTGCCACATTCAAACAGATTGGCTTCAGTACAAGTATCCAACTGGAAGTACTGGGGGAGAGGGGGTGATATTTTTGTCCTGAAGGAATTCACAATATATCAGGAAGATGATTGACATAAAATTGTATTGCTTGACACTTAACGGAATTAAATTACCAAAACGGTGAACCAAAGCCTCTTGGGAACCCTCTAGAATGAACAGATGTACTTGTACTCACAGTGGCACTCCTGGAGGCTGGCAGTGTTGGCTATATTACTAGTCCATAGCTTAAGCATTCCCCTTCTCTCTGGATTTCAACCCATCTGGTACATGACGCAAGCTTCCAACAGCCAAGTTCCTGGCCCCCTAGAAGGAACATCTGCTTGTTCTCCCGTAGACAAAGACTGAAGGACTCTTGGTCCACCATGTTTGAGATCATGGAGTTGAAATCCACCTCTTTGTTCTTGAAGTCAAGAATTCCCAGCTTAGGGACAATTGCCAAGAACCCAGAGGAGGCCATGGACTTTGAGGGAGTTTCAGAGTTGGGTGTTCTATCTCCGGAGCTCTTTAAGAATCTTCCAGTTTGGAACTAGAGAGATGGCTCAGCAAAGAGCTCTTGCTGCTGTTGCACAGGACCTGTATTCCATTCCCACATGAAACTCACAACTGTTGATAACTCCAATTCCAGGAAATTCGATGCTCTCTTTTGGCCTCCGTGAATGCGAGCATGGGCACGATCCACACATACACATGCAAGCAAGGCATTCAAATACATAATAAATAATTAAGCAAATAAAAAAAAACCCACCACTGTACACCTCTAACAGGGAAGTTCAGCATTTCCATTTCCTTGGCTGGCTGGCAAATTGTAAATCTAGGTTTGAGGAGAAGATATCGTGACATCAAGGTTATGTGGTCCGGCGCTGACAAGATGGATGGCTTCAGTAACCAACCTTCCCAGCGTCTCCTGGCTCTCTCTCCACCTCTCTTTCTTTTCATCATCTTTTTTTTTTTTAAAGAAAACATTTTTAGAGACTTTAATAACCGTGGAAGGATGCTGTAAGGCGGGCAAGGAGATCGATCATTTTTATTCGGTTGTTCACGATAAAATGTAAGTTTGGGCGATAAATCTTCTTACCTTGAGGGGAGAGAACAGTGTGGCTGACCATTAATACGATTCCTTTTTGGAAATTATAATGAGTGAGTGATGCCTTGGGTCTGAGAAATTAACAATAATAGCCCGCACTTTCCTAGTGGGACTTAGACTTCAGCAGAGGCTGAAAGTGGGCTTACATTTTCCCCAATCTAGGCATTTGCTGGTCCCTCCTAGTCTGTCTCCTCAAGCCTATGGCCATCAACTATTATTACGACCCAAAATTCCCCCTATGTGTATAAAGCACACACTGTGTGTAGAACACTATGGTTAGCACTAAGGGTCATTTTAAGATCCTGAATGAGTTATTCAGCGAAGAGGCTCCTCATCACCTTCCAGGGGTAACGCTGACGTGAGGGAAAGGATTACCGGAAGAAGGATGACCCACTTTCAATGCCGTCGCTGTGATAAAATATCCTGATACAAAGCAACTTAGAGAGAAAGGATTTATTTCAGCTCACAATTCCAGGTTATAGTACAAGATTGTGAGGAAATCAAAACAGCAGGGGCTTGAAGCACGTGGTTACACCCGTGTCGTCAAGTGCAGAGAGAAGGAATGCACATGTGTGCTCTGTGCCCAGCTGGCCAGCTCAGGGCCCCGATTCGGGGACTGGTGCTGCCCACTTCTAGGCTGGGTCTGCCCACGTCAGTTAAGGCAATGAAGACCGTCCCTCACAGACATGCCCATAGGCCTACCTGATGTGGACAGTCCTTCAGCGAGAGTCTCTTTCCAGGTGGTTCTAAACTATGGCAAGTCATGTTGATAATTAAAACTAAACGTCACAAAAGGTGTTTGGGGCTGTGGCTCAGGGAACAGTGTTTTGGGGAAAAGAAACACAAGGTCTAGAGACCTCAATTCTCAGGGACGTGGGGTACTGATGCTGAGTTTTTAAAAGGTTGACTTTACCCTCTCTCTCTCTCTCTCTCTCTCTCTCTCTCTCTCTCTCTCTCTCTCTGTGTGTGTGTGTGTGTGTGTGTGTGGGTGTGTATGTGTGTCCCACAATTCCCTGCAAAAGCACCCCCAGTGACTATCCCTCCACCGATCCCACATCTTAATGGTCCTCCAACCACTCTATAGCACCAAGCTGGAGGCCAAGACTTTGCCAACATGGACCTGTGGGGGGCATCCCATCTGAAGGCTCAATCAAGTGTCACCTCCAAATACCATTCAACAGGTGAGTTCTGGAGGTCAGAACAGCTGTGTGGTATGGGAGACTGCCTGAGGAAGCAAGGTAGAGGCATCTGACAAGCCGGAGTGTGGCGAGGTGGAATTGGGAAGTAGTCTCTGATGCTGGATGGGAAAAATGTCCTCTGACCTGCTACTGCCTCAGTAAGCCTGTGGCTAGCTCATGGGAGGGTTTAAGGGCATTGCTGCCCCTGCCCCTCCCTAGAATACTTCTCTGATCTCACTTTTACACTTAAAAAAATAGTCATTTTTTGTGTGTGTGTGTATCTGTTAGTTGTGCATATTCATGTGGGTGAGTGTGGGCATGATTGTGCCCTGGCATCTGTGCAGAAATCAGAGGACAACCTTCAGTGACAGTCCTCTCCATCCACCTTATTGGACACAGAGTCTCTTGTTTGGAACTGCATATCCAGGCTAGCCAGTCTGTGAGCTTCTGGGGATTTCTGTCACTACCTTCCATGTGCAGTAAGAACCCGAGGCTACAGCTCGAACACTGCTACATCTGACTTTCTATGGGTCCTTGGGATCTGAACTCAGGTTCACTTACTGAGCTGTCTTCTCTGTTTCTGAACAGGCCAACCAAATCCCATCAGGGGACTGCATCCTCATGACCTGGAGGAACCCCAATCACCCCTCAAAGACCTTGTGGTCATCAGTTTTCTGTTCCTGTGACAAATAGCCCACACCATCAAAGATAATCTGGGCTCATCAAATGCTGCTGCCTGTCCTTTGCAGTTCTCCCCAGACCCCCAAGCATAGGAGGGGCACTTCGAGCCTGGCCTCTCTCCTGTGGCTTACCAGCACTCTGGACATTGTCAGCAATGAACTGCTTTCAGAATCCCTGGCATGCATGATTCTCTGCAAACAAAGACAGGACAACCAATTACTGCAAACACAGCCTGTTTCTGTTTGCCTCTCTAGTTTGGAGAACAGCTCCATTGATTGACTTGAACTTTTCTCTTCACGCTCGACCATGATTCATGATTCTTTGGTGAGGAAGAGCAATGCTGTCTGGGAGCTCCCTAGGGCCAGAGACTGGATATGTGTTACCTCCTGGACCATTCTGTAAGGTTAGCACCTCGGTTTCTATTCTTTCCCAAACACAGAGGACAGTAATTAGTTTTATGAATCTCCCCACTTATAAGGAGCAGGGTCGGAGTTGTTCCAAAGCCAGGGGCCTTTCTGAAGCACAGAGGTGCTAGTTGTGTAGGAGCCCCCCCCCACTTGCTAGCTCATCAGATCCAGCATGGGACTAGGCAAACATGAGAATTGGAGACACTTTTCGAGATCAAATATAGATGGAATTCAGACACCAAGCTGTGCCAGCAGCTCAGCGGTCAGTGCGACCATCTCTGAAAACAATGACAGCCGATTGCTTTCTTCTAACGGTCATCAGTGCTTAGAGATTTCTGAGTCGTATCTGAGTAAGAATCGCCAGGGCAAAGGGGTAACACATTCATATGCTGGTGAATTTTCTTCCGAGGAAAGAAAGTAGATATTCACACTAGAGGTCTGGGTGCATAAATTACAGAACGTTCACACCAGGCGACGTGATATGCTATTGAAAACAATTAATTAGAGCTACCCGGAGAGATCCCCAAGGTATTGTTGAGAAAGAGAAGCAAGACACAAGAGACCGAATATCAAATAGTTCAGTAAAACAAACAATCACAAAGAGAGCTAGCTGTACGTGCTTAGGTAGGACCTCTCTCTCTCTGTGTGTGTGTGTGTGTGTGCAAGTGCACACATGGGAGCTTGCACAAGCAAGTCCACACCTAATAATGTGTGAATGCATATGTATAAATGCACTCAAGCTTCTGTGTCTGAAGTTGCTGCCACCTGGATTCAACCAACCTTGAATAGAAAATATTTGTGTGTGTGTGTGGGGGGGGGAAGCTGGTGAGACAATGCTTGCCATGCAAGTCTGAGGTTCCAAGCTCAATCCCCAGAACCAGTCTATGAAAAAGGAGCATGGGAGTTCACTTGTAATTCCAGTGCTGGGGAGGGTACAAACCAGCAGATGCCTGGGATCACTGGCCAGCTAACCTAGTTTTAAAATTGGCAATCCCCAGCCCAAAGAGAGATTCTGACTCAGTGAACAATAAAGTAGATTGTACCAGAGGAATGGAGGCATGTTGACCTCTGGCCTACACACACACACACACACACGCACACACACGAGAGAGAGAGAGAGAGAGAGAGAGAGAGAGAGAGAGAGAGAGAGAG
>NW_021620226.1:478392-481131 GCF_004785775.1 Grammomys surdaster | reverse complement strand
GAGAGAGAGAGAGAGAGAGAGAGAGAGAGAGAGAGAGAGAGAGAGAGCATCATTTATGCATTTTATACTGAAATAGACATTCCCACAAATAACCCCGAGGAAAGGCTGTAAAAGTGTTTTTCCTGAACCAACAGAGATCTGGGTGAAGGTATAGTGAGAACAGGTCTCGGCAGACTCCGAGGCTGTGTGCAAAGGCTGAGGAGGCTGCAAGAAAGCCACCCACAGGCTCCCCAGTGCCTTAGAGCAGGGGGAATGTGTGAAATCTTGGGCTGTGTTGATTTCATTTGCTTCTGCAGGGCTAAGAATGTACCCTGGCTGTCTCAAGTGTGCCAGGTAAACTATTGGGTCCCACCCCAGCCTGCTCCTCCCTGGGCTTTGAAGCTAGCACAAGGAAACCTGGAAACTGTGGATTGGGGTGTTCTTCCTAGGGTGTTGCTTTGAAGTCCCTACCTGAACTGATGGTATACTGGCTAGTTGAGGGAGAAAAGAAATTCCTTTTCAGTTCTGTTACCGTTGAGGTGGTCACGCATTTATTGTTTTAACCGGGTCTCTTTGGGGATGAGGAGGAGAACTGTTAGGTTTTCTGGAACAACAGGGGCATCAGCATTGTCTCTAGCAAGTTGAGATGTAGGGTCACTGTTGCTACAGGTCCTTAGTGGGGTCTGCATTCCTAATTCTGCAGTCTTCTTGCAAATATGACTTACACGCATTCACTGATGTCCTGATTGTATCCAGAGTCCAGAAGGACCAAATTCACCCTAATTTGTCATCTTACCACACAAGTGTTCCTTCAAGGTTCTAGTGTAAGACCAGGAACAATGGGTGACTCTTGGGGGATCCAGGTCAGCCAGAATTACTTATAACTCATGTTGAGCAGGGCTGGGATTTCTCCTGTGTGGTAGGCCTAGCCCTTCAAAGACAGAGATAAAAACTGCACTAGGACACTTCCTAGCTGATGGGCCCAGCATCACCAACTCAGATCATAAAATGGGCCCTTTGCTGATCAATAAATAAATTGGGTATTTTAACCTCAAACCCAGGTTATTCTCTTACCAATATCCTCCCTTCTTCCCAAGCATCCATGAAAGCCTTATTTAATGCCAGGGGTTGATGCAGAGACCGATGACAGGGAGAAAGAAGAAGAGAAATTCATCTCCTACACCCAGTCTACCATGGTTTAGAGCTGCAGGCTTTTCTCTCCTTGGATATAAGGAGGAAGGTTATTTGAAGTGCTGTGTGGAGAGAGACAAATCCACAGGAAGCTGAGTACAAAGGTAAGGATGGGAGAAAGGTCTAGGTGACACTTTTAGTCCCTAGATCTACGTGTGTCTAAGTCCATCCCCATGGTAGGAAGAATAAGGGCCACTAACGAGGTCCATGTCCTCCATTCCTGGAGCCTGTGTGTATGTGATTCCTTACATGACCAAACAAACAAACAAACAAACAAACCAAAATTGTTAAAGATCTTGAAATGGAGCCATTGGCTTGGATTGTTTGGGTGAGCTCCAGACAACTGACACAGAAGGTGACAGGCAGAGAAAGAGATATCGTAGCTGAAGCAGAGGTGAAGGTTGTAACTTTCAACAGGACCCAGGAGTTGGGGAAGCAGGGTCTTCTCAGAAGTAGGGAAGGCAGGGTAAAAATTCTCTCCTGACAACTCTAGGGAGAATAAATCTCAGCTTAGGTGCTGATTTTAGCCACACAAACCTATTTCCAACTTCTGACCTCCTGAAATAGAAAGCAACAAAGATGTGTTATTTTAAGCTACTCAGTTAGCGGTAATTACAGCAGCCATAGAAACCAAATACCTCTGGCTTTCTCATCGCTGGAATCAAACTCCTTCTAGTTACTGTCGATTTCCTATCATTTAGAACTTCAGGGATCCCCGGCTAGTAGCTCCCATTCCCCCCACCCCCATCTCCCACCTCCGACTCCTGAAGGAAGGGCATCTCTTCTCAGAACCTGCTTCTATTCTGATTCTATTGACCTGGAAGACCAGAAAGGGTCACAGGGCAGAGCTGTCCAATGGTTTTGTTTTCCCGGCTGTAAATGTGGAATTCCAGTTAAAACCAGATGCGTCTTGTCTTGGTGGGGCAGTTTGGTGGACTTTGTGTCTTTCCTAATTTTCTTATGTTCCTGTGACAAACACCTTGAAGAAAGCAACTTGGGAAGGGAAGAGCCATGCAGCTCACAGCTCCGGGTTACCATCCACTGTTGCAGGAGATCAAGGCAGGCTCTGGAAGCATCATGTCCACAGTTCAAGAACAGAGGAAAAGGAGCACGGACCCTTGCTCATTTGCTTACTTTCCCAGGTGGCTTTTTCTACTCTTATACAGCCCACAGTAGGGAATGGTGCTGCCCACAGTGGATGGAGTCCTGTCACATCAACTAACCAAAGACAATCTCTCACAGACACTCACAGGGCAAGCTGACCTTGAACATTTTCCATTAACATTCCCTTCCCAGGTGACTCTAGGTTGTGTCAAGTTGACGGTTAAAACTAACCAGCATGGTGCCCATCTTGAGCTCTGGGTCCAGAGTCCAGTCCTGGCTCATGGAATCTCAGAAGAGAGCCTGAAATTGCAGGATGATGATTGTGGATCCCCACCCCCTGTCTTTCTCTGTTCCTGTCTCTGTCTCTCTGTTTGTCTCTGTCTCTCTGTTTCTCTCTCTCTCTCTCTGTTTCTCTCCCTCTCTCTCTCTCTCTCTCTCTCTCTCTCTCTCTCTCTCTCTCTCTCT
>NW_021620226.1:476367-478382 GCF_004785775.1 Grammomys surdaster | reverse complement strand
TCTCTCTCTCTCTCTCTCTCTCTCTCTCTCTCTCTCTCTCTCTCTCTGTGTGTGTGTGTGTGTGTGTGTGTATGATATCTTGGATGCCCAGAGAAAGCGACATATCCTTGGGATTGTTCTGTAGCTGAGGATGCTGGGAGTGAGGGCCACCTACTTTGACCTTATGTTCCACGTCCTGGCCCATCTCCTCCATGACACTTCCTGAAGCCTTGCCCAGGATACCTATGTGGAAGTTCCTCTAAGATTTACCTCTGGGGTCCTGTCAGAATTCAGAGACAGCCATCCAGCCTCCTAGACCTGATTGTTTTGACAGTTTTGCCAAATGACAAAGCAAAGGCCCCATTTGGTGATAAGAAAAGCAATACTGTGGCAGGGACAGCTTCATCCCTTTGAAAATCAGCAGTAAGTGAATTTGCATCCTCTTAGTAAAAATCTTCTGGCTGCGCCCTCCCTTCCAGCAATAGCTGGAATTTAGAGGCACTTGGTTTTGCTTTATTATTTTACTATAGAGAGAAAGGGAAGTGGGAAGAGAGAGGGAAGAAATGGCAAAGAGAAAGATACCCAGAGTTACTGTGGAAGTTTTCCTTCTTGTTTCTATGTCTGAGCTCACCGCCGGGCTGGGGGGAAGTATCCAAGCAGGGTGGGTGAATCACTGTCTGGGAAAAGAAATGGCCTCTCTTGGTTCTGTGTTATGATTTAGAAGCCTCTGAAGAACGCTTGTCAAGACATGCTCTCTAAAACCCTCTTTAAAATTCTGCTGCAAAGGCCTGGAGAGAAGATATACAGGCCTTTGTGAGAGCAGGGAGAGTGGAGACACTGGCAGAATGCTGCCAGAGGGCGGGAGTGTTCCATGCAAATTTGTTTAAAGTCCCAGGTCAGTAGCTGCGGGGAAGGAACCGCTTTATCCTTTTTAAGAATAAAGTGGACACTATCTCTTTTGCTTTGGAGAAGAGCCAGTTGTGGATTGCTTTGCATTCTCCGCACAGGAATGCCCCGGGTGACCCTCTCTCTCTCTTTTACTTCTGAGCACGGATGAAAGAGAAACCGGGCTGGGAGATGAAGAAGCAAGACACGTTATGAAAGAGGGCTATGGGGCCTGCAGGTTCTCAAGTGGGAACCATGGGATCGGAAATGGGCCAGCCTGAGGACAACCAGAGGTCTTGGAGTTTTTGGGGTGAAGTCCTGGCTCTGGCAGCCTCATGAGGTTTGGCTACCCAGCCCAGCCCAAAGTGCCAAGCAAAGGGATGGCACCCAATAGAAGACATCCAACCTACATGGAGGTGTACCATTGGGGTACTTTTCTCGGGCTTTAGGTTTAAAGAGGGGAAAGCTGGGGTATGGAGGGGACAGGCGGTCAAGGTGAGGGTGTGATCTTGTCTGTTTTCGTCTCAGCTCTCATCCTGCATGGTGAGCAGAAGTCTTGATTGCTTCAGAGGAACAGCTGATTTGAGGAGCTAATAACTTCCAGTCCAGGGCTGAGCCTCAGCCTTCCCTTCCTGCAACCTGTCTTCCTCAGGGGGAGTCAGGGAGTGCTGTGTCCTGGAGCTTGTATACTTTCTGGAAACCAAGGTGCCTGAAAGTTGGGGACCGTGACCCTCATCTCTGTGCCTTGAGGGTGGATGAGGGAGGTTAGGTAGGCAAAGTCAAGTGGAAGGAGACAGGCATGGGATGAAGGCCAGGGACCACACTTTTAGCTCATGAGCAGCCCCAGGTGACTGTCATCACTTATTGTAGAAGTGGCTTCTAAGTGGCTGTTTCATCAAAAAATGGAGGCCCTCTCCTCCTCTTCTCCCCTTCCTCCTTCACCATCTCATCTCTCCTCCCTACCCTCTTTCTCCTCCTCCTCCCTTCCCGTCCTCTTGCCTTCATCTCTAACCTACCCTTCATCGTCTTCACCATCTTTCCTCCTGGGCTCATGCCTCCTCCTCTTCCTGCATTCTGTTCCTCCCCATTTCTTCTTTCCTTTCTTCTCTCTCTCTCTCTCTCTCTCTCTCTCTCTCTCTCTCTCTCTCTCT